>NC_031789.1:6276333-6283737 GCF_001522545.3 Parus major
CTGTGCTGTTCCTGCTGCTGCATTCCCTGTGCTGCTCCTGCTGCATTCCCTGTACTGCCCCTGCTGCATTTCCCTCCCAACTCCTGCTGCATTTCCCTCCCAGCTCCTGCTGCATTCCCTGTGCTGTTCCTGCTGCATTCCCTGTACTGCCCCTGCTGCATTCCCTGTGCTGTTCCTGCTGCATTTCCCATCCAGTTCCTGCTGCATTCCCTGTGCTGCTCCTGCTGCATTTCCCATCCAGTTCAGTTCCTGCTGCATTTCCATCCAGCTCCTGCTGCGTTCCCCTCCCAGCTCCATGAGTCTCTCCACAGCCCAGGATCATGATTTCCATCTATCCCAAATATCCACCCTGACCCCACTTCGAGGCTTTAATCCCAAACCGCTCCCCAAAGCTGCCAGGGCTCCCATTCCATCCCTGCCTCTCCACACCCGGCCCCAGCTCCCGCATTTTGCGCAGCTCCAGGGTTGATTCCAGCTCCCCCCGTGTTTAAGGTGCCGCAGAGAGGTGTCTCATTAATTGATTAATTATTGATGGGGCGCCAGACGGGCAGGCAGAGCTCAGCTCAGCCGGCTCCCAGCGCATTTCCAGCCTCTCCTGATGTCACCGCTCGCTCCCCAGTCACAGCCACGTTGTCACCAGTTGTCACCGGCCACCTGCTCGGGACTGGGCAATCCTTGTTAAAATCCCAATTAGCATATAATGAGGTCGGGACAAATCCTGCCTTTCCCAAGCCCCAATTCCCTTTCTTTCCCTCTTTGGTTGGGTTTTTTTTCTTTTTTTTAAACAAAAGGTTTCCTGTTGTTAAAAGTTGGGGGTAGGAAGGAGGCTGCGGCTCCAGGATCACATCCCAGCCTGTGGGAGCCCTGGGAGCCTCTGGATTAACCAGGCAGCTGCTGGGACACCTGGGAGGAGCCTGGAAAGTGGAGAATTCCACATCCCCTTGAGCTGCCTGAATGGTCCTGGAGTTCTCCAGAGGGGCTGCTTGAGTTTCCCATCCTGGAAAAGCCCCTCCCCAGCTGGAGTAATTCCCTTTTCAGGCTGCTCAGGGAGGTGGGAATGGCCATCCCTGGCAGTGGCACTTGGGGACACGCTCTGGTGGTGACCACGGGGGTGCTGGGTTGATGTCACCGCTCCACTGGCAGCTTTTTGGGACCTCACAGGTTAAACTGTCCCTGGATTTTGGCCACTTCTCTCTGGACGTGTCCATTTTCCTTCCTCCCACACTTCACAACATCCCTTGGAGCCACCAGCAGCGTTAAACTCACTTTAAAAACAAATCATCGACTTCAAAATCCAAATCCTCTGCTCAATTATTCCCATTTTCTTTTCCAGCAGCTTTCACTTCAGGCATCATTTCTTCAGACAAAAACAAAAATTTAATATTTTTCCCTGTTCAGAGGAGGTTTGGAGCGTTCAGGTTCCAACCCCTGGAGAGCAAAAGCTCCAGGAGGGGCAGGGAGGGCCGGGGCTGTCCCCGCCCGGGGAGGTGGCCCAGGCTGGGTGTCCCGGCCGTCCCTCCCAGAGGAGACAACTCTTTTTGCCATCCCATTGAATTTTTCATATAAAGCTGATACCATGAAAAATGAGCATCTTTTTGCCGGGAAGACAATGGGGAATTTTTCAGGGAGTTGTTGCGCTCTTTGTGCGCTTTGTGGGGTTTTCTGTGAGCGGGACAGGTTTTATCAAAGGCCCGGAGTGACTCGGAGCCGCGGGGACAATGGCAGGGGGATGAAGTCACAACGTTAATCTGCTGTGTGCGCCTCTAAAGAGGTGGAAACCCCCGTGAATGCCATGAAATCCTCCCCACAATGAGCCCGCTCCGAGGTGCCAATCACAAAGTCACGGCGGCCACAAGGGGAAATCCTGGGAGGAAAAGGTCTGGAATGATGCAAATAGAAGGAATTTTAATAATGTGACAAAAAAAGAATTTTTTAAAAATTTTTTTTACATGGAGGAACGTCTGTGGAGAAATGGTGAGATGAGGGAATGGAAGTTCATGGAGTGATTTGGGTTGGAAAGGACCTTAAAGCTCTTCCCATTCCTCCCCCTGCCATGGGCAGGGACATTCCCACCATCCCGGCTTGTTCCAGGAACCGTCTCCAAACTCATCCCAGCAAGGAGCCCCTGCCCTTCTCTCAGTGGCAGGATGAGAGGAAACAGCCTTGAGCTCCAGGCTGGACATGGGGAGGAATTTCCTCATGGAAAAGCTGTGGGAGTTTGGAATGTGCTGTCCAGGGAGCTCTGGAGTCCCCATCCCTGGAGGTGCCCAAGGATGGGGCTGGGGACAAGGTGGGGACAAACTGGGCACGGATTGGGCTCCATGACCTTGGGTGGCTTTTCCAACCTCGACAATTCCAGGATTCTGGATGTGGATCAGGAATTCTGAAGGTCTCACACAGATTTTTTTCCTGGTGCCTGCCAAAAGAAGGATGAGGTGAAGACCCCAAACTCCAAGCACCGATCCTGGAGCTGTTGCTTTGTTTTCCTTGGTCCTGCCGAGGGCTGTTTGATGGGAAGGGACAAAGGACAGATCCCAAAGCGTGTCCCAGCAGCCAGGGACACATCCAGGTGTGTAAACAAACCAGGCTTTCCCAAAAACAAATCGATTTTAGGCCGGGAATGAAATGTCCCGGCTCTTCGGGAATTCCATTCCCTCTTCCCGCGGGTGCCTGTCCGTGCTCCCAAAGCCTCAGCGAGCGGCTTTAAAGGAATTTCTCCCCTCTTTTGGATTAGTGACCCATTCTAACAGCTCCTCATTGCCCGCGAGTGTGGGGCTCTCAAAGGCCCCATTGGATCGAGCTTACAAAGGAGCTGAGCCGGAGATGAAGAGTTTACAAAAAGTTTGTAGGAAGCCGTGGAGTCCTTTTAAAAGAGAATAAACTGCCACTGCTGTGTCTGGGTTGAGTTAATCTGATTAGGCCAAGCTCATCAACAGCCCCAGTGAAAGGAATGAGGCGGGGGAAAGCTGTGGACAGGGCCTGGAAAAAAAAAAAAAACATCAAAAAAAAACAAAACCTCAGGGATCTTTTTAGCGGGGAAGTCAAACAAACCCCATTGTGGGGGAGCACGCTCGCCTGCAGATGGCAAAACGACAAATCTGCTCAAAGGAAAGCAAATAGCGGTGATGGCTTCTTTTCCCCTCCCTCCTTTCCCCCAGGTATGGGAACAGAAACCTCAGGAGGTGAAGGGAAACTCAAAGGAAAAGGGCTGGGAGAGGCCGTGGATAGCAGAGGGGGCGTTTGGGTGCAGACGAGGATGGGCTTCACCCGCTCTGAGGAAAAACTTGAGGGATAAAAGGATTTCCATGAGTTTTTTGTGCTCCTGTGTCCCTTAGGAGCCATCCTGCCCCCGCTCCTGGCTGAAGTTGAGGCTTCCCCAAACTCTGGAGCGAAGCAGCAGGACCAGGAGAGGCTGAATCCCTCGGGAAGCTGAGCCCGGCTCCCGGCTCAGAGCGTGGCACCATCAGCCCCTCTCATGGTGACATTTTTATTGAGTGCCAACCAAAAATCCTCACTTAAAGCCCTGCCAGAAAGTTCCATCCCCACCGCCACCACCTCCCGGGAGACGTTTTCGCCTCTGAATTCCGAGCAGCTGGAATTGTGCTGGGCTTTAACTCCTCGGATAATTGAGAACAGCATCGGTGCCAGGCGTGGCAGGAGATTTTCTGCCCGAGGCCGCCTCACACCGCTGTGATTAACTCGATTTTCTGCCTCCTGCCCGCTCAGGGCTCGGCCCCTTTTCTGTGTCCGCAGAGGAACGGGAAGGGACCCCCGGCTGGGAACCCGGGCACGGCGCTGCCTCTCTCCATCCCCACCGCCTTCTCAAGATGTTTTCCAGGGAAGGGAAAGTCAGCACATCCGTGCTTGGGCAGAGTTTTTGGCACTTGCAGAAGAAGGGAACATCTGTCTCAATCAGCTGGGCTATTCTGTGCGGCGGCTCCTCCTCAGCTCTCAGCACCGAGAGAGACAAAACCGGGGCAAAATCTTCAAAAAGGGGGTTTTGTCTACGCCGCCGCAATTTCCTTTTAGGAAAATTTCCAAGGGCGGGGAAGGAGGAAAGGAGGGGAGAAAAGAAATTAAAGCCCATTTGCTTCCTCGTGAAAAAGAGCAAAGAAAAAAAATAAAATAAAATAAAAAAATCTCCATTTCTAACGGGGCGAGATTCCTGCGGCGGCGTTGGCACCGCTGCGTTCCCAGCCCTCAAAAGGATGTCCTTGAAGAGGAGTTAATTAGTGCAGACAGGAATTTTCTTGGAAATATCTCCTCTCCCAGCTGGAAGAGCCCTGGCAGCGCCTGGGTTTGCTGGGATTTTGTTCCCAGAGCAGCCGGAGCGGGCTGGACACCGGGAATGTGCCTGGTCTGGGAGCTCCTGGGATCCAGGGAAACTCGGGGATGGGGGAAGCCTTTGGCACAGCTTGGGGCTGGGTGCTGGATCCACGGATTCGGGGAATCACGGAATTTTCAAGGCTGGAAAAGGCCTCAAGGCCCGGCCTTGCAGCACCGCCCTGCCCGTGATGTCCTCCAGCCACATCCAGAACAATTCCAGGGATGGGGAATTGTTCCAGGGCCCATTCCCAATGTCCACAGCCCTTCCCAAGATTCCTGTTCCAGATAAAAGATGGAAGAGCCTCTGGGATCAGGCAGGTTTTGGATCACGGGGATTTTTGGAGAATGGCTGAGCTGCAGGAGGATTTCTGATGGAAACTGGCACCGGAGGGATGGGAGAAGCAGAGCACAGCAGGGATGGGACAGATCAGGACACAAAAACTTCCCCGCGTTCCCCAAACCCCCTCCTGGCCCTGGGCTCGTCCGGGGGGGGCATTTTGGCGGCCACGTGAGCGCCGCTAATTAATTTCAGCTGATTAGAGCTGGAAACTCCGCGGGGACAAAAGAGGCCACGGGAGGTTTGCCGGGGATGCTCGGGGCTGGAGGCTGCGCTCTAATTTGTTCCCCATTATGGGCGGCCAAAAAAAAAACCTCCTCGCGAGCTGCCAGCCCTTAATGTCTTCATTTCTGGCTCGGCATTCCCGTGACACGGCCCGAGGTGATGGATGGGATCAGGCCCGGGGAAATCCCGGAGGGATTAGAGCCCAATCCCTGGGCAAACAGCGCTGGAGAGGCTGAGCAGCCCCAGCTGTTCCCAACAATGCCGCGAGCAAACAGCGCCAGGGAGGGGCAGCCACAAAACCCCCAAAAAACCTCACAGAAACCTACAAAACCCCCACAAAAACTCCTCAAAAACTCCACAAAAACCCAAAAAAACCTCACAAAAACCTCACAAAAAACCTCACAAAAACCCAACAAAACCCCCAAAAAACCTCACAAAACCCCCCAAAAACCCCAAAAACCCTCCAAAAAACCTCACAAAAACCCCACAGAAACCCTACAAGAACCCCACAAAACCCTACAAAAACCTCACAAAACCCCACAAAAACCTCACTCATCCCCTTCTGGATCCTTTATGAGCCTCTTCCCCCTCCATGCGAAGCTTTTCAGTGGCTTTGCCAATTTTTAGGGGGCTGGCTGTAATAAAATGGGGTTCAGGGATCAAAGGGAGCTGGGCAGGGACAAGTGGGGACGGCCAGCAGAGGTTTGTCCCCTGCTCATCTCCCCAGCCCCAGAATCGGGGGAATAACCCTCCTCACACCATCAGAATTCCAAGCTTTTAAGCTGTTTTTATTTTAAAAAGCGCCATGTGTGAACACGAGGGGGTTTTATTTGTTGGGTTTTTATAAAAAAAGGGATCAAGATTAAATATATAGGCCATGCCCAGAGAGGAATCACAGGGACTTTGCACATAAGCCCTAAGAAGGAAAATCCCAAGTCTCCATCCAGAGGTTGTTTAAAGGCTTTCACTTCCCAGCAGAGGCTGGAAAACCCGAATTATCCCAAGCTGGGGTAGCGCTACAAGGCAGGAATTGCAGGAGAGGAGCGAAATAATTGCAATTCCAGCTGCAAGGGGATAAATGGAAGTGATCCCAGCTGCCATCCCAGTCCTGGCATTTGTTTCCTTGGCATCTCCCGTGGACCTGGAAATAGATGGAGAAGAGCTGTAAAATACGGGCTGGGCTGGAGAAAAGCGGCTTAGGGGGAGGAAATCCTGAGCTCCGCTCAGCCCCGCTCCCCACCCTGACATCCCAACTCCTCCCGCAAATTCCCGGGATCCGCCGCGTCCCCATGGATCTTCTCGCACCTCCCAGGGGTTTTTCGGGAATTTTCCTGGCTCCTCCTGGGCTCGGGGGCAGTTTGCAGCTGCAGGGGTGGGAAGGTGGGCAGGCACAGCTCCAGGAGGGTGGCAGGGCAGTGTCGGTGTCCCCATCCTGTCCCCATTGTGCGGTTTCAATCGCCGCTAAAAGGCTGTAAAACCTCTGGGAATGGGAAATGGCCCTGGGCACATCCAGCTGGGCCTTTAGGTGGGGATAAAACAAAAATAAAACCACCCAGGCTCCGATCCTGGGGGAGGACAGAATTCCGGCTGCAGCCGAGCGCAAGGAAATGAGATTTCCCCAGGTTTCACCGAGCTTTGAAAGCTGAAGATGGTGGAAACAGGAGGAGCGGGGCTGGGAGCGATGCCAGGGGTTCAGAACGGCACCAATTCTCCCGAGTTATCCCATGGAATTCCCTCTGGAGAGGAGCACAGCCAGCTCCCTGCTCCCCGCCCGGGAATTGCATCACTTGATGTGGATTCTGCTGAAATCCTTCCTTCGTGACTTTTTTTTTTTCTTTTCTTTTTGTTGTTTTTTTCAGTGTAATTATGTAATTAATGCGTTCAGAACCAGCGGCCGAAGGAGGGACATTATTTTTTTTATTATTATTATTATTATTATTATTATGACTTATTTCCTCCCAGGATTTTTACAGCCTCCCTCATTTTCAGGGAGATTGCACAAGGGGCTGTTGTTCTGCAGTTTATTGCTCTCAGAAGGAAACTGAGCCCTGAACCTTTGCAGTGACACTCCAAAAGCCCTTTAATAACATTTATTCCTCCCCAGGGACACAACCTGCACCTCGGAGTCCTTTTTCCAGAGGAATGGGCTTCACTTTGTTGCCATTTAGACTCCTCCAGACAAACACCACCTCCCACACAGCAAAAATCATCATTCAGCCCGGAATTGCTGTTCCTGTGGTCACGTGCGCCTTGGGGAGAGAGAGGAAAAGGCTCCTGAAATAAATGAATTCTCCTGGAGCCTTTGATGTCTGCGGGAGGATGGTGCCGCTTCCTCCAGCGCGGCTGCCTTGGGTGCTCTCGGCAGCCGGGATGTGGCAAAGCACCTGGAATTGCTCCGGAGATGAAAGGGCTGATCCCATCCGATCAGCCGGCAGGATGGGAATACTTCCAAGTGGTTTTCTTTCCCTTTTTTTCCCTCTTTTTTGCTCCCTTCCCTTCCCTTCCCTTCCCTTCCC
>NC_031789.1:6283771-6305374 GCF_001522545.3 Parus major
TTCCCTTCCCTTCCCTTCCCTTCCCTTCCCTTCCCTTCCCTCTGGGAATGATTCATTGGAGCAAATTAAGAGCAAAGCAGGAGTCAGGCCAAAACTGGGGATTAAATTCCACGTGTGGTTCCCTTCTCCTCCCAAAGAATTCCCACAAACTCAGCCTGGCCGTGCTCGGTTTCCAGTGGCAGAACCGGGCGCGTTTTCCTGAGAGTTTTATAAAAAACCTCATTTTTATCCTTCAGAACTGGTGAGGAAAGGGGGGAAAAAGGAGCAGCGCCTTTCCAGCCGAGGAATCCTCCCGACTTTTTCAGCTGTTGGCCTGTGCGGAGCTAATTCCCAATTTATGATTATTAAAAGATTAAAGCCTGCAGCAGCAAGATTTCACACGAGGGCCGCATTCCCCGGAAAGGTCTTTAAATGGGCAGGGTTTGAAATCAGCCAGGAGCTCCGGGGCTGCCACCTTACCCCAATTTCTGCCACGTTACCCCAATTTCTGCCATGTTACCCCAATTTCTGCCACGTTCCCCCAATTTCTGCCACGTTACCCCAGTTTCTGAAGGACATGGGAGCCCAGTGGGCAGCGTGACCCTCAGGAGGTTTTGGGGTTCCCCAGAGCCCCGCGGGTTTTTGGGGACACGCTGCTCCCATCCCAAAGGTGGCACAGAAAAGTGGGGGGTGGGTTTGGCACCTCCTTTGGCACGTGTGAGGTGCCAGGCTGAGCTGGTGGGCACAGAACCCGGGTGACAAAAATCACCAGAATCGGGGCACAGAACCCGAGTGACAAAAATCACCAGAATCGGGGCACAGAGCCCCTGTGAATCAACCCCAGTGACAAAAATCACCAGGATCGGGGCAAGAGGCCACCTGCCCGCTTGGGGGGCACGGAGGAGCCCCCAATTTCAGGGGGGGGGGACGAGTTCCCGGCTCCTCCCGGGCACGGGTGGCACAGGGGGGGTCCTGTCCCCTCCTGCCCGGTAACCCCGGGAGGTTAATCCCGGTAACAGCGGGATTTGCTCCGGGGAGCTGGGGAGGGGACAAGCCGGGGGCAATAAAGGCGAGGGGGACAAATGGGGGTCCCTCAAGGCTGCAGGGGGGTGCTGACCCTTCCTGGGCGGCTGAAGCGGGGGGGTCGCGGGGTACCGGAGCATCACCGGCGCGCCAGAAGGCGCTGGGGATTCACCCCCCCCGGACGCATCCAGCTTCCTCCCGCTCCGCCACGGCCGGGATTCGCTTCCCGGGGCCGCAGGGAGCCGGGGAAGCGCAGGGGAAGCGGGAGCGGAGGAAGGCGGCGGCCCCGCGGGCGGTGCGGCAGGGCGGGGTTTTCCCATGGATCCGGGAGCGCTCCGGCACGTGCTCCAACGGGAAAACGGGGGGAGCGGAGGAATGGGAATGGGAACGGGAATGGGAATGGGAACGGGGGGGGCGGGGAGCGGATTGGGAACGGGGGGAGCCGGGGGGGGCCGGGGGGAGAACCGCGCGAGCCGCGGCCGTGATTGACAGCGGCGCCCGCGGCAGCCAATGGGAGAGCAGAGCGCCCGCGCGCCCGCCCGCAGCCCCCGCCCATTGGCCGCCCGCCGGCCGCGGCCTCGCGTGCCGCGCCAGCCGCCGCCACCGCCACCGCCCCCGGGCCGGGTGTCACGGGGCGGGCGGCAGCGAGCGGGGCCAGGGCCGGGGCCGGCGCGGCGGGGCCGGGGCCGGGACCCGCCCCGCCCGAGCTGTGCCCTCACACTCCACCCCCTCACCCCCCCGCCTGCCCGCACCCCACGTGGCCGCGCTGAGGGGCGGGGGGCGTTCCCCGCGCGCGCGTGACGGGGGGCGGGGCTCCCCAGCGAGGGGGCGGGGGGGGGTTGGGGCGCAGACCAATGGGAGCGCGGGACGCGCGGGCGCCGGGCGCGGGCCGGGCGCTGATTGGCCGAGCGCGAGTGTGGGAACGGCGGCGGCGGCGGGTTCACACGAATGGGCGCCGCCGCCGCCGCCGCCGCCGGGCTATAAAAGGGCGCGGGCGAGGGGCGGGGGGCGCCGCCGCCGCCGCCTCACGCCCCGCGCCCGCCGCACGCGCCCCGCGCCCGCCGCCGCACGCGCTCGCCCGCCCGCGCCGCTGCTCGCCCCCTCCGGTTCTCCCTTCCCCCCCACCCCCGCCTTCCTCCTCCCCCCCTCCGCGGTTACCGCTCCCGGTCTCCCGCTCCTCACCGCCGTAGCAGCCATGCCCGCCGACACGGGCATGGAGAAACCGACCGCCTCGCCCATCGCCGGCGCGCCCGCCAGCGCTAGCCACACGCCGGACAAGCCGCGGAGCGCCAGCGAGCACCGGAAGGTAAATGGAGGAGGAGGAGGAGGAGGAGGAGGAGGGTGCCGGTCGGGGCGCAGCAGCGGTGGCGGCGGAGCTGGATGGCGACAAGCCCGCGGCCGTGCTGAGGTCGGTGACGGTCGGGGATGGGGTGCGGTGTTGGGGGTCCCGGGGATGTGCGGGGGGCGCTGACCGGCTCCGCTCTCCCCGCAGTCGTCCAAGCCCATCATGGAGAAGCGGCGCCGGGCGCGGATCAATGAGAGCCTGGGGCAGCTCAAGACGCTCATCCTGGACGCGCTCAAGAAGGACGTAAGTGGGGCTGCGGGGACACCGGGGGGTGTCCGGCCGCGGGCAGCCCTCACCGAGCCGCTCTTGTCCCGCAGAGCTCGCGGCACTCCAAGCTGGAGAAGGCGGACATCCTGGAGATGACCGTCAAGCACCTGCGGAACCTGCAGCGGGCGCAGATGACCGGTGAGTGCCGGCCCCGGGGCTGCACCGGGACCTGGGCACCGGGGGTCGGGGATGGGGATCGGGGATCCGGACTGAAGGTAGGGCACCGGGCACCGGGAACGGGACTCTGGACCGGTGACTGGGGATTGAGGGCGAGAGAACGGGAGCTGGAGACAGGAGACCGGGACGGGGCTCCTTACAGGGAACCGGACGGGGGCTGGGAACCGGGATCAGGGCCAGGGGACCGGGAACTGAGGTGAGGGACAGAGCACCGAGAACCGGGCTCCGGACGGGGGCTGGGAACCGGCAACTGGGCTCCACACACCCGGGTTCAGGGACAGGGAACCGGGCTCCACACACCCGGGATGAGAGCCAGGGGACCAGGAACCGGGGTCAGGGACAGCACCGGGAACCAGGCTCCACACACCCGGGCTCAGGGACAGAGAACCGGGAACCAGGCTCCGGACGGGGGCTGGGAACCGAGAACCGGGCTCCACAGACCCAGGATGAGAGCCAGGGCACCGGGAACCGGGCTCCACACACCCGGGATGAGAGCCAGGGGACCAGGAACCGGGGACAGGGTACCGGGGCCGGTATTCCGGACCTGCCACTCACCTGCCGCCCCCTCCTCCCCCCCCAGCCGCGCTCAGCGCCGACCCCACCGTCCTCGGCAAGTACCGGGCCGGCTTCAACGAGTGCATGAACGAGGTGACCCGGTTCCTGTCCACCTGCGAAGGGGTCAACACCGACGTGCGCACGCGGCTCCTGAGCCACCTCTCGGCGTGCCTGGGCCAGATCGTGGCCATGAACTACCCCCCGCCGCCGCCGCCGCCCGCCCAGCCCGCACATCTGGCGCAGCAGCCGCTGCACGTCCAGCTGCCCCCGGCCGCAGCTGGAGCCGCCGTGCCCGTGCCCTGCAAGCTCAACCCGGCCGAAGCGCTGTCCCCCAAGGTCTACGGCGGCTTCCAGCTGGTGCCGGCCACCGACGGCCAGTTCGCCTTCCTCATCCCCAACCCGGCCTTCCCGGCCGGCTCCGGACCGGTTATTCCGCTCTACGCCAACGCCAGCGCTGCGGGCGGCGGCTCGGGGAGCGCGGCCGCCACCCCCTCGGCATCGCCCGTGCAAGGCTTGACATCATTTGGGGGCAGCATCGGTCCAGCGTCCCAGGCCGGGAGTCCCGTGGGAGAGCGCAGTGAATCCGTCTGGAGACCCTGGTGACTTCCTTCCAGTCATTCCCCCTCTCCAAAACAAAACAAAAACAAAACAACTCTCCTTGGCTCCGTTGTATGGAGCCCCTGTTACGTTTTGGGGTTTGTTTTTTTAAGCAGATTTAAGCAGAAAGGAAGAAAAGGACCTCGCTATGAACGTGCTATTTATTATTTTCAGAGGTTGGGATCTCGACTTGTATTTTTACTCCTTTAAAATGCCTTTATTTGAGATACTTTTTTTAAAGAAACAAACAAACAAACAAAAAATAAATGAGAAATAGTTTTGTAACAAATATTCAAAAAGTTATAATGCCAAAGTTGTTTGTATCCCGTTGGTCTGTGGGTGTGTGTGTGCCTGTGTCGAAGACTTCCAAAAACGAAAAGAGAAAAAAAAAATGCAGGTGTTTCAATAAAGGAACTCTTTGAAATAGACTTTTTTTTTTTAATTTTTATTTTCCACCCTTTCATTTTGTTTGAGAGTGGGCAAGGACGGGCTCATCCTCTGTGTGCAAAAAACAACAACAAAAAAGTAGGACTGGACTTTATGGCCTTATTTAAGGAGAATTGGAAGGGATTTGGGTAAGAAAGTGGGGGCTGGGGGAAGCGATGGGGTGGAGGGGGGGTTAAATATCATCTGAGTTTTGCAGTCAGAAGAAGGATTCCTAAAAAAACGGGCATGTGGAAGCTGAGGAAACACCTCCTGCCTGCTACCTGCTCCCCAAGGCGGCTGCTGTCCCCCTCCCCGCGCTCGGGTGGGGGTGGGCTGCACAGAAGTTACTCCGAGCCCACAAAAGCGGCGAGAGAGTCTGTCCCTATTGTCAGGAGGGTAATTAGGAGGTATAAAGGGTCTCATCGAGTATGCAGCGGGCTCTTTGGGAAGTTGGGAGCCCTATTGAAACTCCTGGGAACTCGGAGCTGAGGGTTAATGTGTGTCTTTTTTTTTTTCCCCGGCGCTCTCATTGACAGGGCCAGATAGACTCTGATACTCAATGCTGTTGTAAATTCAATTGCCTGGCCTCACAATGCCCACCTCATAAAAGAGAATAACTCGGGGTTGTGGCTTTTTCTTTGCCGCTGAGCAGGGGGACTGAGGAAAAGACAGTTTTGCCACCCATTCTGACTCACCCCCGGCACTTGAATCGTGGCCAAGTGGAAGCAATTGCAGCCTCTCGCACACGGAGAATGAACCGCTTCCAATTGTCGCCAATTAATAAGGGCCGCGGTGTGGAGAAAAAAACCATTAAGAGGGAATGCTCGGGGTGGAGGGCGAAGCTTTTTGTGCGCTCTGCTCCAAATTTGTGAGGTGGGGCTGTCCTGGAATGTGCAGGAGAAACGGCAGGAGCCGGGCTGGGATGGCCAGAGGCATCTCCCACCTCGGCTGGGGGGCTGTGGGACCCCGCTTTCCCTGATCCCCCTGGGGATTGTCCCGCTGGGTGGGCGGGGGGGATGAGCCCGGTGGGACCAGCAGCATTTCCCAGCTCACAACGAGCTGTTATTTGCAGAGCACCCAATGACACAAACCCAGGCGGGTTTATTTTCTTATCTTTATTTTTTACACTAGAAATGCAATTCCATCCTTCAAGGTCTGCTCCTATTAACAAGCAGGCTGCAGCTTCTGTGAGAGCTGGGGGTATAAAAAGCAGATTATCGGCTCCTGAAGGCTTTTTACAGCTTCCTGATGGCTCAGGCGCGGCTCGATAAAGGAGCGAAGGCTGCTCGGAGCCTGGTACCGATCCAGTCCAGCAATTCCTCCGCACCGCAGCGTGGGCAATCGATCAGTCTGAGAGCCCTCCATCACCCGGGCAGAGCGAGGGATCCGTCTGAATCAGGAGCTTCCCAGGAGCTTTCGTTATGCAATCACAGACATAAAAATCATGTTCCAGCAGTTCTCCTCCATCCCCCACAGCCGGGCCCTACCCCTCCTCTCCTGTCTGAAGGAGGCTCGCAAGAGCAGATGAAAGCCTGGCTGTCGCCTGCCTGCAACCAAATCCCTCCCTGGGGCAGCTCTCACCGCCCGGATCGCCCTGGGACCCGGCACATTCCCTGTCCTGCCGGGGCACTCGGGGCTGAGCCAGGCGGAACGAGCCCCTCTCCCCGTTCCAGCGGCTTCTGAGTGGTGGCAGCGGTGCAAATGCGCCTTGGAGCTCTCCCCGGGGCTCTGGAGTATTCCCCTGGGGCTCTGGAGCTCTCCCCGGGGCTCTGGAGCTCTCCCCGGGGCTCTGGAGTATTCCCCTGGGGCTCTGGAGCTCTCCCCTGGGCTCTGGGGCTCTTCCCTGGGCTCTGGAGTGTTCCCAGGGCTCTGGAGCTCTCCCCGGGGCTCTGGAGTATTCCCCTGGGGCTCTGGAGCTCTCCCCTGGGCTCTGGGGCTCTTCCCTGGGCTCTGGAGTGTTCCCAGGGCTCTGGGGCTCTCCCAGGGTCTCTGGAGTGTTCCCCATGGCTCTCCCCGGGGCTCTCCCTCTGCAGCAGGAGCCCGGAACCCCAACACGGCCTCGCCGGAGCCCCCCGAGGCAGCGCTGCCGCCCCCTCCGTGCGTGCGGCACCGCTGGGCTGGGCCGCTCCCCAGAAATCCCAAACCCTCCCAAGGCATGGCATTGCCAGGAGCCCCAGGCGGCCCCAGGAGATGCCCAGGTCTGTTCCATCCCCCAGAGCACGGATTGGCCCCTTCCAGGTTAATTCCAGGTTATTTCCAGCTTAATTCCAGGTTATTTCCAGGTTAGTTCCAGGTTAGTTCCCGGTCATTTCCAGGTCATTTCCAGGTAATTTCCAGGTTGTTTCCAGGTTATTTCCAGGTTGTTTCCAGGTTATTTCCAGGTTGTTTCCCCGCAGCAGCTCCCGAGTGCAGCCGCTTTTCCAGAGGGTTGGAAATTTGCCCTTGTCCCTTTAAAGGTGCAGGGCCAGAGCGAAGTGCGCGGATCCCCGGAGGGAAAAGTCCAAAGGGATGGACGCAGAGGCAGAGCGATAATGGCTCAGGAGGCCGGGAATTCTCGGGAATCGTGGAATGATCGGGGTGTGGTGCGGGAAGGAGAGCTGGGAGTGGAACAGAGGGAAAAGTGGAGATTCCTCCTCATCCCAGCCGAGCCGGAGCAGCTGAGCCTTGTTCCATGGGAAAGGATGTGGGGAGAGGTGTTAACGAGCCATTTCCAGCGAAACGGAGGAGCCGGGAATGGAGTTCCAGGCACAAAACTCACTGGAATGTTCGGCAGGGGCTCAGCTGTGGCTCCACAGAGCTGTGACCCCACGGGCACCCCGAGAAACCCTGCCCAGAGCAGGGAAAGGCGCCGGGCAGCAGCCAGAGCCCTTCCCTGGGCCTGCCCAGGTCACCAGGGGAAAAGGAAAAGCACCTGGAAAATCACTGGAGGTTCTGGATGAGCCTTCCTCCCCTCCCAGCTCCTGTCCTTGGCCTTTCCCACCGAGCAGGGGCTTCTGAGAGCTTCAAGGCTCCGTTCAGCCCCACCCTGACCACGGTCCTGTGACCCTTCCTGGGATTATCTGGCTCCTTCCTCAGCCTCCCCAGCAGCCTCAGCTCCGTCCCCGCTGCTCCCTGCTCCCCTTCCCTGCCCGGGAGCGAAGGAGAGGCTGGAAAAGGGGGCAAAGCCATCCCTCGCTTCCCACATTTCCCACATTTCCCACATTTCCCTTGGGAAGCGCCGGCTCCCAGAGGGATGGGGGCTCTGTGTCTCTGATATTCCAAAGGCTGCTGATGAGGGGGATGAAGGCATCGCCGACCCCCGAACCCCAGGGCAGTGACTGGGGCAATCCCAGAGCAGCCCCGGCCCTTGGGATGGCGAGGAGGAGGAGGAGGAGGAGGAGGAGCGGGAGCCCGGCTCAATGGACGCGGGCAGCTCCACTCGGGCTGTTAAGCTGATTAATTGAAATGAAGTTCCTCCCGAGCCTCGGCGCGTTCTTTGAGGTCAGGGTCACCGCACTGAGACGCTTAATCAGATCTTCCCATTTAGCCCCTCTCAGGCAGGGCCGGAATGCGGCCCTTTCAAAGCCAAATTCCTGCTCTATCTCCCTCTCCCATTCCATGGGAGCAGCGAATCCAGCAGGGAAACCCAACCCAGCGCCACCCACCCGGCTCAGGTGAGCTTTCCACCGCCAGGGGAAAGGAAGGGAAATAAAACATCAAATCCGGCAGGTGGATGCTGGGGGTGGGGAGGAAGGGCGGCCGTCCCCGTGGCCGAGGACAGATGTTCCGTGTGGATAACAAATTCCTTCCTCCAGCTGCGCCGTTTCTCAGGGAGGTTATGGCGAGGTGACCCCGAGCTGTTCAAGGCAGGGATTTTTGGTTTTCCATCGGTCCCAGAGCCGGAGAAATCCCGGCTCTGCTGGGACACAGAGGGCACAGCCCCCGAATGAGAGCTCTGAGAGCTCCTCCTTGTCCAGCTGCTCTGCCGGGAGTTCGTGTTTCCGAGGAACGGGACCCTCCGTCCCTGCTCCAGCCCCTGGGAGCAGCACAGGATGTTCCTTCCCCCACCAAGAACAGAATTATTCCTATTTAATATTCTATTAATTACTCTCTGCCGGGGCCTGGGGCCAGCACCTGCATTTCCAACATCCACAGATGGATTAAAAGTGCAACACGAGCACATTGCAGAGCTGCACAAGCGATTTGGGAACCTCCCAGAGCTTGGGAATGCTGGCTGGAACGGGGCTGTTCCCCCCAAAAAAACCCTTTCCCAAAAATTGAGGGCGACAGCCGTGAAGTGAGGTTCAAATTCCACGTTTTCCTGGGGAGGTGGCTCGGCATCAGCCCCAGGCTGGCTCTGCCAAAGATGCCAGGGCTTTAAAAAAGGATGAGTTTTACTCTAAAAATCAACTTTAAACTGAACAGCAGCATTAAAAGTGTCAACCCTCCATCAGGCTTTGAGGTTTTAAAGCCATCAGAATCTGTTCCCAGCTTGGTTTTTATAGGAATTCAGACCCTCACCAGCTTTTTGATGGGAGCATCTCCCCGGAGCAGCCACAAACTGGGGGGGGAAATGGCAAAACTCCTGAATGCTCCTCAAATGTTGCAGTTGGAATCCTGGGATCTGGGAATATTCTGATTTGGGAGGGAGCCGCCTGCTTCGTGTCCTCATCTCATGTCAGAGACATCATGGAACAGTCTCAGGAGGAGGTGGGAATTTAAATGCAGAATATGTGAACATGGAATATATTCCAAAGGGAGCTTCTCCCCACCCCTACTCTGCTGTTCCTATGAAAAAAATCCATAAATGAAATTATTCCTCCCTGCATCCACCTCACCTCTGCCTCTCCATTCATTTTATTCCCTGATTTACCAGCAGGCAGCTCTGGGGTGATAAATCCTTATTTTTTTCTTCTCTTTTTGGGAAAATTGGGTCTTTCTGGCTACTTGGGAGACGCTGGAATGGCAGAACTGGGAGGATGATCCTGTTCCAGGCCCCTGCCACGGGCACCCATCGCCCACATCTGGATCATTTCCCCCTCACAGCTGGATCCAGGTGCTGCCCATGCAGAGCTGAGAGGTTTTTCCTCCTCCCTGCTGGAGCAGCAGAACTTCTCCCAGGCAAATATTTGTAAACAGCCTGGTTTCCAAAGGAGAGCGAGATTCCAAGGCCGAGGCACAGAAATAGAGCGGAGCAGATGGAGCAGAGCCCCGAGGATCCGCGGAGGCTCAGCCAAGGCAGCTCCGAGCAGCCCAAGTGTTCCTTGGCAGCGTTTGGGTGTTAAACCAGCAACAAATCCTGAGCTCAGGGGCTGTGCTGGGATTCCCTGGATCCTTTGGGAGCGCAGGGGATGGGATGGGGAGAAGGCAAAACTTCCCCCAGACACCAAAATCAATCGGCAGCAGCAGGAGCTGAACTGAACTCGGGTTCTGGCAGCAGCCCCTGGCTTGTGTTTGCTCCTGAAAGCTGTTTCCCTGTCCAGAGACCCCAAACCCGAAGGGAAATCACCCAGGGGCAGCTCCCAGGTTTTCTCTGGGAAGACAAAGCAGGATCAACTGGGAGAGGGAGGCTCAGATTGTGACCTTGGCTTGGTTTAAAACCTGTCCCCTCGCATGGGAGGAGGCCAAAAAATGATCCCAGAACCTCACTTTCTCTCTGGGAATCCTAAACCAAAGCCCAGTGGGATGTGTGACCCCAGGATTTTTCACGGAGCAGTGGAATAAAGCCACGGGGACGCTGATTTAATCGGAATATGGGCATTTTCCACCCTTCCTGCTCCTGTTCCATCTCCCCTCGCTGCTCCCGCTGTCCCCCCTGTTCTGGCACTTGTGGGATGTGGGGTAAACTGAGCTCCTGGGATCTGTGGGATCCCCTTTTACCCTCCCAGGATCCAGGAGCAAAGACAAGAGAAGGTGGAACAAATCCAGGTGCTGAGCAAAGCCAGTGCTGGGCGCTCCTGGCGACACCCAAGACACCCAGAGAAATCAGCAGGAATGTCTTAGCCCATTTTTGCTTCTTGGAGCAGCTTTTCCCTTCTGAATCCAGCTGGGAATTATTTTTCTGTCTTTGCCGAGCACGGCAAGCTCCGTGTGTTTTTTTGGGAAGCTCCCAGCGCAGGGAGAGGCCACGGAGAGCTTTATTTAACTCCAAACACGCTCAGACACATCCACCGCCGGGTATTTTTAGTGGGGACCAAAGGGCAGTGACCTGGCCGGGAGCAGGGGGAGGTTGGGCTGCCTTGGAGCGGCTCCAGGGGATGGGAAAGGGTGAAGTGTCCCCGAGACCGGGCTGGCCGGGCTGGTGGCACCGCCAAGGTGACCTGGGAGCATCCTTGAGAGCCCCGGGCTGCAGGAGGGGGAACTCACAAGGACAAGGTCAGTGCACGACTGAGAGACACAGAAACATCCTCTGGGAGCTTTTCCTTCTTTCCCATCTATTCCTCTCTCTTTCCCATCTTTTCCTCCCTCTTTCCCATCTTTTCCTCTCTCTTTCCCATCTATTCCTCTCTCTTTCCCATCTTTTCCTCTCTCTTTCCCATCTTTTCCTCTTTCTTTCCCATTGTTTTTCCCTTCTTTCCCACCTTTTCCTCCTTCTTTCCCATTGTTTTTCTTCCTTTTCTCCTATTGCTTTCCCTCTTCCTTTCCCATCTTTTCTTCCTTCATTCCCATTGCTTTCCTTCCTTTTCTCCCTTTGCTTTTCCTCTTTCTTTCCCATTGCTTTTCTTCATTCATTCCCATTGTTTTTCCTCCTTTCCCATTGTTTTTATTCCTTTTTCCCCATTGTTTTTTCCCTTCTTTCCCATTGCTTTTCTTCCTTTTCTCCCTTTGCTTTTTCCCCTTCTTTTCCATCTTTTCCTCTTTCTTCCCCATTGTTTTTCCTCCTTCTTTCCCATTGTTTTTCCTCCTTCTTTCCCATTGTTTTTATTCCTTTTTCCCCCATTGCTTTTTTTCCTTCTTTCCCACTGCGCTCCTTCCTTTTCTCCCTTTGCTTTTCTTCCTTCTTTCCCATATTTTCCTCTTTCATTCCCATTGCTTTTTCTCCTTCTCTACCATTGCTTTTCTTCCTTTTTCCCCATTGATTTTTCCCCTTCTTTCCCATCTTTTCCTCTTTCTTTCCAATTGTTTTTATTCCTGTTTTCCTCATTGCTTTTTTCCCTTTTTTCCCATCTTTTCCTCTTTCTTTCCCATTATTTTTCCTCCTTCCCGCTGCTGGTAAAATCCGTGGTGAAGCTCTGCTCTCAGAGCCATGGAATCCTGGCATATCCTGAGCTGGATCATTGATTTTCCTCCCATTCTCTACTTCCCACCTTAAATCCCCTCTGCGGAGTTGGGACAGGGGTGGAAATTCCCCTTTTCCATTCGCTGACCCTCCAGGATTCCTCAGACCCAACTCCCACCCCCCTCCACCCCCTGGCCCTGTCAGATCCCATCTCTCAGCCAGGAAGGGATGCTCAGGAAGGGCTGGGATGAGCCGGGGAAGGATTTGCTGCAGCCAGCTCATAATAAATGGATGCTGGAAGTCTCCCACGGCCGCGCTGTCAGGCTGGGCTGGGATGACACGTTCGGAGATAACAAACCGGGCTGTCAATCACCCCCCGCCTGCCCGGCGTGACAGCTCTGCCTGACAACAGCTCTGACTGACAGCTGCAGGGATTGCAGCCCATGGAATGGGAGCGAGCCTCACCTCCAGCTGGACACAGCCCTCGGAACGTTCTGAAGCCGGGGGAAAAGCAGGCGAGGTTTTGGGCAGAGCAGCTCGTGCCGGCGATCGCTGTCGGGAGCTGCTGGGAATCCCAAATTCCAGATCACGGAATCACACACGGGACAGCTCTGGTGCTGCAGGGATCCCTCACATCCCTCACCCTGCAAGGATCTGCCTCCCAATTTCACCGCTCAGCCCCGGCTCCGGCTGCTCCCCAAAATCTGAGCAGCCACCTCTGTCCCCAGGAGCCGCTGCCATGTCCTGGGGGTGGCCTTGGTCCCCTCTGTCCCCAGCCCCGCCCGGGGCAGCTCCACGGCCGGGGGGGACCATTTGGAGAGCACAAAATTCCCTGGAGCTGCTCCTGCTCCCTTCGGCCCCAGGAGCTCTGGGTTAAAGCAGGGAGAGCCACGGAACCACGGAACCACCGAAGCTGGAGAATAAATTCACCGGTCCCAGCGTGATCCCAGCACTGCGGGGCCAGCCAGAGCACCAGAGCCTGTCCCCAAATGTCACATCCATGGCTCTGCAGCGCTCTCAGGGGTGGGGATTCCACCACTGCCCTGGGCAATCTGATCCAAGGCTTGACTATCCTTCCAGTGAAGAATTTTTCCCTGATATCCAACCTAAACCTCCTCCGGCTCGAGTTGAGGGTTTTTCCTCTTCTCCTCTCCAGGAGGAGCGGCTGGAATGCCGGGAGGGATGGGCACGGGGGACACTTCCAGCCATTCCCGCAGGATTTCTGGCACTCTCCCTGCTGCCAGCACCTTTCTCCCAGCACCCAGGGCGGTTTCAGGGCTCAGCCCGGCTTTCCCCATCCCTGTCCCCTCCTCCCTGAAGGCTCCGGGCTGTTTGGGGCGGGTGCCGGGCCGCAGGTCCGTGTCCCAGGAGGGCAGGGGAGGGTGAAATCAGCTGCTGAATCACCGGCAGGCCGAGGCACGCTCTGGGCCGAGCCTTCAGGGAAGTTATTCATCTTCTCCTTCACCCCGGCTTCCCTCGGCCCGGCTTTCCCAGTCACATCCCGGCATCCTGCCCCGGCTCCCGGGCTGGGAGCGGCCCCTCATCCCGGGAGCCTGGGAAAGCGGGAGCGTGCCAGGAGCTGGAATTGTGCCGGTGGCCGCTTGTTTCACGGCGTTCTTCCGTGAGCAGCTTTCGCCTCCCGAGCTGCTGCGGCCGGGGCTGGAGCCTCCGCGCCCCGTGCCAGGGACAGCCCGGAGCCACCAGAGGGGCACTGGGGACAGCGGGCACAGCGCTGGGATGGGGGGTCTGGGATGGTTCTGGGGCTCTGGGAGAGAGGACTCCAAGGGAAGATGGAAAAAGGCAGCGGCGTCCCCGGGGAGAGGCTCCCCCAGCCCCTCTGTGGCTGCTAAATCCATTTGTTCCCTGTCAGGAGAGCTGGGAACGATTCCCAAGGGATGGGGCAGATCCTGGGGGGTGCTGAGCCCCCGAAACTCCTCCTGCAGGGATTTGGGATGGCTGGGTGATCTCCAAACCCACCCATTCCCTGTCAGGAGAGCTGGGAACGCTTCCCAAGGGATGGGGCAGATCCTGGGCAGTGCTGAGCCCCCAAACCTCCTCCTGCAGGGATTTGGACCCTGTTGTACCCCAAAATGTGACCAGAGGAGGGGACACCAGAGCAGGCAGGGACTGCAAGGGAGCAGAAAAGGCTTTAGCGCTCACCAAAAAGGGAAGGAAAAAGTCAGGAAGAGCATCCAGGTGTCCCAAATTCCCTTTCAGGACACGCGCAGCTCCCCGGCAATACAGGAGATACAAACCCACCGCTCTCCTCCCAGTGCTCCCAGTGCTCCCAGTGCCTCCAGTGTTCCCAGTGCCTCCAGTGCTCCCAGTGCTCCCAGTGCCTCCAGTGTTCCCAGTGCTCCCAGTGCCTCCAGTGCTCCCAGTGCCTCCAGTGTTCCCAGTGCTCCCAGTGCCTCCAGTGCTCCCAGTGCCTCCAGTGCTCCCAGCGCTCCCACTGCCTCCAGTGCTCCCAGTGTTCCCAGTGCTCCCAGTGCTCCCAGCGTTCCCAGTACTCCCAGTGCCTCCAGTGCTCCCAGTGTTCCCAGTGTTCCCAGTGCCTCCAGTGCTCCCAGTGCTCCCAGTGTTCCCAGTGCCTCCAGTGTTCCCAGTGTTCCCAGTGCTCCCAGTGTTCCCAGCGCTCCCAGTGCTCCCAGTGCCTCCAGTGTTCCCAGTGTTCCCAGTGCTTCCAGTACCTCCAGTGCTCCCAGTGTTCCCAGTGCCTCCAGTGTTCCCAGTGCCTCCAGTGTTCCCAGTGTTCCCAGTGCTCCCAGTGCCTCCAGTGTTCCCAGTGTTCCCAGTGTTCCCAGTGACTCCAGTGCTCCCAGTGTTCCCAGTGCTCCCAGTGCTCCCAGTGTTCCCAGTGACTCCAGTGTTCCCAGTGTTCCCAGTGCTCCCAGTGCCTCCAGTGTTCCCAGTGTTCCCAGTGCTCCCAGTGTTCCCAGTGCCAGCCCAGCGGTAGGAACTGGTTTGGAGGCAGCCGGAGCCACGAGCGGCTGGTGTGGCGATGTCGCGATAAAGCCGATAGGCGACAAAGCCGAGCAGGGCCATCCCCGCTCCCTCCCTGTTTCCCAAGCCCATCCCGGGGATGCTGCTCATTGCTCCGGGGGAGCTCCGAGCCCGCTCCCCAAGCCCGTGGCAGCCCTTTGAACCTTTCAACAGCTCCTTTCTCTTTATTTTTATATCGATATATTTATTTTTTTCTTTTCCTTGCAGCTCTCAGCCCCTTAAATCAAACCTAACCCTCGGCTCGAGCTGCCGAGGGAAATCCGGAGCTGCTCGGGGCAAGAGTTAAAATGTGTTAAGCACCGAGATCCAGGCCAGATGTGGAACTCTCCGGGGCCACCACGGGGCTTTGAGCCGCTCGTTTGACACCTCTGCTTTCGACATTAAAAGTCCCAGCGGGGAGGAAATCCTCCTGGCCTGAGTTATGTGTATTTACCGAGGGGGGCTCCCTTGAAAGGAGCTCCAATAAAACCTGGAATAAGAGTAAATTATTAGCATAGGCTGGGAAAAGAGGTTTATTTTTTAAGGCAGCTGGTTTTATGGATTTTCTTTTTTTTTTTTAATTTTTATTTATTGGGTTGTTTTGTTTTTTTCAGTGCTGGATGAAGATAAAAATCCTTCTGCCTCTGAGGGATAAGGGAATGCTGGAGAGGCAGGGAAGTGTGTGAAGGCTCCAGGTCCCGTTTGGAAAAGCACTCAGCAGGCAATAAACCTCTGTTCTTCCAGCTAAATTGCTGGCATGGGATAGCAGAGGCTTCTCCTCCTGGGTCAGATGTGGGGAGGAAAAATCAGGAATTACTGGCTGGATGCTCCAAGTCCCCATTTGGAATCTCCCCCTCTCTCTGCTCCTCTCCATTCCCAGGATTTTCCTGTGGGTCAGGGAAGTTCTGGAATCCCTGGAAATGCAGCACTTGGGGATGGGGTTTTGTGGTGACCACGGTTAAAGGTTTGGCTCCAGAATTTTTCCAGCCTTATCCCAGAGCTGTGGGAGCGATCCCAGGATCCTGCCCCGTCAGCTCCGGGATCTGGGAGCCGTGGGAGGGGGATTAAGGATCTGCTCCTGCCTTTCCCAGCTCACTTTCACCAGGATTGAGTCACAATGGATTTCATTCTTTCTGGCTGTCCTAAAAAAACCAGAATGGCCCTTAAATCGCAGGGATGGGCCTTCACTAAGCTCAGAGGGCTCAGGAATCTGGCTTTTCCAGGGCTCTTCACCCTCAGGTGGCAACCCCAGTGGATCAGAGGCCACAGGCACGGACAGAGGGTGGTGCCAGGGCTGGATTTTGAGGCAGGATTCCCAAAACTGGTGAGTGGCTGCGGGCACAGAGCCTTCCCCATCCCTGAGGGAGCACAGACCCCGCTGAGGGCACTGCTGATGTTCCTGGCCCCTCTTCCCACGGATTCCAGCTGTCAGAATCCCCGGCCACGAGCCCTTCCCGGCTGCTGAATCCGTGTCTGTGCGGTTTTCCTCTGCCCTGACGTGACGGGAAGTGGCAGCAGCGCTCCTGCCCATCACTGCCTGCCCTTGAGTTGTCTTCCAGACACGTTGCTTTTTTTTCCCCTTGCAGGGTTTGCTTTCCCTGCTTGTTTGTTTTCCTCCCTGCTTGGTGTCAGAGCATCCAGAGCGGCTCCAGGGCTCGTTCTGAGGCTGACAGCACCCAAGGGATGGGGTTTTTCTGGCTGCTTTAAACAAATCCTTCTCTTTTTATCAAAAAGGACGCAGCCAGTGCTTGCTGGGGATTCACTGGTGCCAAAGACTCGCGGGGGAGAGGAGTGGCAGCTCCTCCATCCCCTCTTCTCCCTGGAAATCCCTCCTGAGGCTTCCCAGGGCCGGCCTCGGATGCTGGAAAGGATTCATGATTCGGGAGGAAGCAGAAAAGACCTAAAAATACCCATGGGCCAGATTTTCTGGAGAGTTCTGCTCACAAAAAAAACACCAAATAGAAGCCAGGAAAGCCCAGAGTTTTCCCCTCAGCAGCTCAGATGAACAGGAATTCACGGAGCTTTCGCTGGGATATCAGGAAGGAATTGTTCCCCTGGGAATGGATTTCCCAGAGAAGCTGGGGCTGGATGCCTGGGGGTGCCCAAGGCCAGCTTGGACAGGGCTTGGAGAAAGCTGGGATAGGGAAAGGTGGAACGGGATGAGCTTTAAGGCATTTCCAACCCAAACCATTCCCTGATTCTGTGATCACTCCTCAGGAATCCCTGGACAAAGCAGAGTTAGGGACACCGGGGAAAAACCCTGTGGGGTCCCAGCAAAGGCTCCACAGGGGTCACAGGGCAGGCTGGAAGCACCCCCAGAGCCCCCCAGACCCCACTGGGGATGAAATTCCTGTTTACACAGGATGTCCCTGCCCCATCAGCTGCAGAGGAGAGGAGGAACAACCCAGAGAGACCCACAGAGCATTTCAGAGGAACCAGCAGCGAAATGCAGCCTCAGAGAGCGGCTGCTGCCCAAATTCCAGCGGCACTGGAACACCAGGGCTGTCCCAGGGGTGTCCTGGGATGTCCCAGGGCTGTCCCGGGGGTGTCCTGGGGTGTTCTCGAGTGTCCCAGGAGTGTCCTAGGAGTGTCCTGAGGTGTCCTGGAGTGTCCTGGGCTGTCCCAGGGGTGTCCCAGGAGTGTCCCAGGGGTGTCCCAGGGCTGTCCCAGGGCTGTCCCAGGTCTGTCCCAGGGCTGTTCCAGGTCTGTCCCAGGGGTGTCCCAGGTCTGTCCCAGGACTGTCCCAGGAGTGTCCCAGGAGTGTCCCAGGGGTGTCCCAGGAGTGTCCCAGGAGTGTCCCAGGAGTGTCCCAGGAGTGTCCCAAGGCTGTCCCAGGAGTGTCCCAGGGCTGTCCCAAGGCTGTCCCAGGGCTGTCCCAGGTCTGTCCCAGGACTGTCCCAGGGGTGTCCCAGGAGTGTCCCAGGTCTGTCCCAGGACTGTCCCAGGACTGTCCCAGGGGTGTCCCAGGGGTGTCCCAGGTCTGTCCCAGGTCTGTCCCGGGACTGTCCCGCTCCTGAGTCATCCCAAGCTCGGGGCAGGCTCCGTGCCCTGCCCAAGGTGCCGAGGTTCCCGTGGCCAGCAGCCGCTCTCTGCCGCTCCTGACTCAGCCCCGGACCCGCCGGGCTGGCCCAGCCGGTCCCTCTCAGGTGTGGCCGCGTTATTTGCTCGCTGATTACCGGAATAAAACCATCATTAAACTCCTGCTGCCACCCCGCCGGGCGTGTGCCTCCCGTCTGCAGCACTCCCTGACCCCGGGCAGGCTGCTCCGCTCCCCCGGGATGCTCCCGGCTCCTCTTTGGGGCGGGGGTCCGGCCCAGCTCAGACCCCCACATTTCCCAGTTTGTGCCTTATCCCGGCATGGGGCAGCAGGAAGGCACAGGGGGAAGGATGGGGCTTGGAAAGCGGCTCCATCCCCGTGTCAGAAAAGGAGGGAAATGACATTTTAAACGGATTTATTCCTTACAGACACTGGCTGAGCCGCTGGAACACGAGTGCCCCATCCCAGAGCTGGGGCTGAGCCCCGAGGCCACCAGCAGTGGCACTTTGTGGCACTGGCACCTCTGTGCCAGCCCTCGGGCAGCAGGATCCTGGATCTGCATCCTGGGAAAGCCCTGGGAGGCAAAGCTGGGGGCAAACAGCTCCTCGTGGGGCTGGGCCAGCGGTCCCAAACACGTCCCCAGGGCTGGCAGAGACCCCAGCACGCGGAGCTGACCCCAAATTCCCTCCCCCGATGCTGCCTGCACACCTGGCCAGGTGTGGGGTGGCACAGAGGGGACAGAGGGGACAGAGAGGACAGTTCCTTCACACGCTGCCAGAGGTATCCAGGGGTATTTAGGAGGAGCCCTTCCTCCACCTCTGAATGTTTGATGAATTCCAGGGAAAGAAAAGCACAGAAATTAATTTGCAGCCATTCTCAGATTTATATATTTTTTTTAAAAAAAAGTGATTTCCCCCCGTTTTAAGCAGCAATTCCTTCTCACTTCCTTTCCCTGTGACACCAGAACATCCATGGTGACATTGCAGAGGCCGCAGAGCTCTGCTGCCTGCTCCTGCTGGTGTCAGACACGTGGAGCCGCAGGGATCCAGCCCAGGTGTATGAGAGGATTGAAATTCCAGAGCAGAGCAGGCTGGGATCCGGCTGGGAATGTCTCCTGGAGCAGCCCAGCCCCACGGAGAGCAGGCTGACATTTCCACGGCGCTGGAAACGTGTTAAAGCCGGGAGGATTTCTGCAGGAAAGGGGGTGAATTTGGGTCAGGGCGCTGTTAGCGTGGAGCAGGGCAGGAAGTGTCTGTGTTTACAGGGCTGCAGTTGTTTTTTCCTGTGCCACACACACGGAATGGTCTCGGAGCCTGGAAACGCTTTCATGGGAGGCAGCAGGAATTGTCCTGCAGGATGCATAAAAAATACTCGGAGTGTAAAGCTTTTGCATGGATTTGGAGGCAGCAGCTTTGGGAAAGGACTTTCCAAAGGGTCAGGTGGCGTGGGAGGCTGGGAGCAGCCATCTGGGGAGGGATCCAGGGCAGCAGAGGAGGAAAAGGCGCTTTATGACCGGCCCAAATGTTAAAGGCTGCGAGAAACGCGGGAATGAATCCATTAAGGGCCAAATGGATGCCATAAACCCGGATTTTCTCCTTTCTTTGGGTTTATTTCTGTTGCTTTCATCCCAATCAAAAACATTTCTCAGCCTTCTGCAGGGGCTTTGTAAACGAGGCTTCATGAAGGAAGAAGTTCCTTATGGTGGCGTTTTCCCCGTCGCACAAATTCCCAGATTTGCAGCAGGAAATTCCCCTCTCAGCAGCAATCCCAAGGAAAAGCTGAGCCCTGCCATTCCCACCTGGTGCCAGCGTGGTTCCCTCCCTCCCCATTCCCGGGGAGGTTTCCAGGGTATCCAGGGGTATTTAGGAGGAGCCCTTCCCTCCACCTCTCAATGTTTGATGCATTCCAGGGAAAGAAAAGCACAGAACTCCCAGAAATTAATTTGCAGCCATTCTGCAGATTTATTTTTTTTTAAAAAAAAGGGAATTTTTTTTTTTAAATCTGCCCTGATCCTGAGGAGCAGGAGGGGTGTTGGGAGCACCCTGGGGTAATAATGTCGGGATGTGGGGTGGGACTGGTGTCACCTCCTCTCCTCCAGCCTCACCTCAGCACCTTCCTTTCCTCCCCCTGCTGCTGGAACCACCCTGCACAGGGCTGGGGATGTCCTGCATCGCCCAGATCCCGCTTCAAAAACAAAACCCGCTGCAATTCCAGCCTGGGATGGGAAAATCCAGGACACCATGGGCTCCTCTTGCAGCTGGAAGCCTCTGGCCAGGCTTTCACCTCCCCTTTTGCTTTGTGTTGTTTCTTCTCCTGCTCTCATCAGCTCAAGAAGAGCAATTTTCCTTTCAAATGCAAGGCCTGGCCATAAACTTGGCAGGAAAATCCCTCCCAAGCAAATGGCAAGGAAAGGAGAGGGAATTTTGCTGTCCTGGGGGGAAGTTTTGCTGCCTGCCTGCCCTCCCTGGATCCAGGTTAAGAGCAGCATCAGAATCCTTCAAAAAATTATATTAAAAACCCCAAGCCAAATCCAAATATCCCAAATAAAGAATTTCAGTGGGGTCTTCAAGGAGAAAAGCCAAGCTTTTCCTGGGAAAAGCCGGGAGGTTTCAAATCCAGGCGTTAAATCTCCAGCTGAGAACAACTCTGGGATATATTTCATGAAAAGAAAACCCTTTTTTCCCACATGGAGAGGATTTCACTGGTTTAATTGCCATCATTTTTAAGAGCCTACCCTGCCACAAAGGCATTTACCTGCACCTCAGGCACCTGCAGGAATCAGGGGAGGGAAAATGATGGAATTTCTGCAGGGCAGGAGATCTCCTGTGTCCCAAGGAGGTGCTGGAAGAGAGCAGCCTCGGGGATGGATCTGTCACAGTCCTGGTGCAGGAATTCCCTCTCCGAGTGCCACAGGATAAGAGGGAACCCTGGATTTTGAGACAAGAGGAACCCTGGAATTTTTGCTCTCCCGGTCCTGGCCACAGGAAATTCCCTCTCCCAAGTGCCACAACACTTGTGAGACAAGGAGGACTCCTGGATTTTGTGCTTTCCCAGGAATTCCCTCTCTGAGTCCTGCAATGCTTCGAGACAAGAAAAACCCTGGAATTTTTGCCCTCCCAGTCCTCAATACCAAAATTCCCTCTCCAAGTGCTCTGACACTTCTGAGACAAGAAGGACTCCTGGATTTTTTATTTTCCCAGTCCTGGCTGCAGGAATTCCCTCTCCAGGTGCCACAAGGCTTTGAGGCAGGAGGGAAGGCTGGAACTGGTGCTCTCCCAGCTGCGAGGAGCTGCCTGCAGCCCACCAAACTGCCAGGAAATAACGGAATAAAGTCACACCCCGAGATGAAAGGGGGAATGTGGCCGGTCCCAGTCCCTTCACACCAGCTCCTGGCCATGGGATGGCTCCAAAGGGTGGGCAAGGGAGCAAGGGGAGCTGAGATTTTGATGCACCCCCAGCATCCCGGCTCAGCCACGTCTGGCAGAAATTCTCCTCTCCAGGAAGAAAATCCGCATTTTTGAGAGCATTGCACGGTTTGGGAAATCAATTATTGAGGAGATTTTTCATTTTCTCTGCTTAGGGAAGGTTTTCTTTGGGAAATTCGTGATTTCAGAAGGAGGATTTCTTGCCCAGTTTGTTCTCCATGCACAGCACTGGTGTGGCAGCTTCTTTCTGGTGACTTTTATGAGCCTGGCTTTCAGGTTCATTCACCAGGGATCCAAGCCCAGGGCTCTCCCAGACTTGGAGGAAGAACAGCCCAGGATGAGGTGTCCACACACCCCAAATCCCGTTGGTTTGTGGGGTCACTGAGCAGAGCTCACAGGTGGGGCCTCTGTGAGAAATCAGCTTTTATTGTCACCCGGCTCCTGCTGCGGTCAGGGAGGGACAACAAACCCTGCTCTGACACCTGAGTCACCTGGGAAAAGTGGAATTTGAGGGGTGGGGTGAGTGTCCTGCAGCTCCCTTGTCCTTGTGGGATGCATTTGGTGCTGGCTGTGGTACCAGGAGGGATCCAGG
>NC_031789.1:6306104-6307271 GCF_001522545.3 Parus major
GGGATCCAGGACCAGAGGGACCCTCAGCCCGATACCCCTTCAAAAGCT
This sequence comes from Parus major, assembly GCF_001522545.3. Lineage (NCBI taxonomy): Eukaryota > Metazoa > Chordata > Aves > Passeriformes > Paridae > Parus > Parus major. The sequence goes on from NC_031789.1 coordinate 6,306,153, forward strand.
GGGAATGTTCATCTGGAGAAGAAAAGGCTCAAAGAGAACTTAGAGCCCCTTGCAGGGCCTAAAGGGGCCCCAGGAGAGCTGGAGATGGACAAGGGATGGAGGGACAGGACAGAGGGCAGGGATGGATGGATATTGGGAATAAATTCCTCCCTGTGAGGGTGATGGGGGGCTGGGGTGGAATTCCCAGAGCAGCTGTGGCTGCCCCATCCTTGCCAGGGCCCGAGGCCAGGCTGGAGCACCTGGAGGAGCAGAAAGCGTCGCTGGCCATGGGAAGGGTGGGACAGGTTGGGATTTCAGACCCTTTTGACCCCAAACCTCGCTGGGACCCCAGCACCAGGAGCTCTCGCTTCTGCCGCCCCGACATCCGCGCCCTTTCGGCTTCCAATCAAGTGGAAAGCAAACATCTCTGGGACACGGAGAGCCTTTTCTTCCTGCCTTTATCTCCTTTCTCCTCTCCTCATTCTCCCTTTAGCGCTGCCGGGCAGAGATTTCAGCGGGAGCAAAGCCCGGAGCAGGCGGAGGGAGAGGCCTAGGCCCGTGACTCGGCCTAGCGATGAATAGGCCCGGCCTGCCTGGGCCGGGGACCAAACAGGGCCGGGGGCTGCTCATTGTGGGGCTGCCCGGGGTCAGCACGGACCATATGTCACCATTCCAGTGCCAGGGTCTCCATGGAGCCCCCTCGGCCCGGCCCTTTGTCCCCGTGTCCCCCCAGATATATTCATGGCCTGGCCGGGCCGTGCCCGGGGACAGGAACAAATTGCTACAAGGGGCGCCCGCCCCGCCGGGCTGGCAGCAGCGCACAATAAAAGCCATTGCAGACTGTTTAAAAGCTGGAGAAAGGGCCGTTGCCATGGCGATGGGATGGGAGGCCTGTTGCGGCCCATTAAACTCCAATCACATGTAAATTTATCCCCAGGCCTCCAGCGAGGGGGGACCCCCAGAGCTGCAGAATAGCCCCCGACAATAAGCAGTTTGTTTATCAATTCAGGTGCCGTTTAATTGGCTCCATTCAAGCCCCTCTTTGTTTAAAGTAATAACCTTTACAAAGGCCCGCTGATTTATCATTTCCAGCACTCCATTAGATGGGCTTCTTTAAATCCTTGCAAGCACCTCATCTCC
>NC_031789.1:6307677-6312874 GCF_001522545.3 Parus major
AGCAGGTGCAATGACCTCGCTGCAAACTTCGGCTCCTCTGCAGCCTGGAGGAGTGTGAAGGTCACCCTGGAGCTTTGGGATCCAGGTGGGGTCCAGGTGGGATCCAGGTGGGATCCAGGTGGGGTCCAGATGGGATCCAGGTGGGAGACAGGTGGGATCCAGGACCAGGGAGACCCTCAGCCCAATCCCCCTTCAAAAGCTGGGAAGGTTCATCCCCGAGACATCCCCAAAAAACATCCCCGAGCTGAGGGGCAGTGAGGGGAAACTGAATTTTTAGTGAGGATCTCCATGGAGGAGGAGGGTTTGCTCCTCTGGAGGGTTTTTAGGGTGAAGGGAGTGGTGGAGAGGCTCAATGTGATGCCACAAACAGGGACAGAGGGGCTGCTAAAGGCCTCCAGTGGGCAGCAAAAGGAGGCACAGAGAAGTTGTGGGTTCTTCATCCCTGGAATTGTCCCAGGCCAGGTTGGATGGAGCAACCTGGGACAGTGGGAGCCATGGGATGGGTGGCACTGGATGATCTTCAAGTCCCTTTCCAATCCACACCATTCCACAGTCCCACAAAGGGCTCAGGGGGCTCTTTTTCGCTGTTCCTAAACACCAAGAAGTGCAGAGTCTTAGTGACAGCCAGGGATTGATGGATATCCGGGGATTGATGGACAGCCAGGGATTGATGGACAGCCAGGGATTGATGGATGTCCAACAGCACAGCCAAGAGCTGCCAGATCGGCTGATGAGCCCTGGGGGAAGTCTGTGCATCCTGCAGCTCCCTGTTCCACAGATCCCACTGGAATTCCCTTTATTCCTTGTGTGCAGAACGGGGCAGGTTGGAGCTGGACCCTCTCCCAATCTGGAGTCCCTGGATTGCTCAATGCCTTCAGCTTTTCCCCAAGAAAAGGCTGGAAAAAGCTAAAAATGGAGTCTCCAAAGGGACGGGGATGAAGAAAGCAAAAAGGACATCAAAATATGTCTGGGTCTGGTTTGGGTTTTGTCTCCTTGGCTCTTTAACCCATCAGCATTTGACTGAGGAGTTTGAACACAGCATCATGGAGTCACTAAGTTTGGAAGAAAGTCCCAGACTTTTTGGAAAAGCTTGGCAAAAACCTCCAAGATCACAAAATCCAACCTTGGAGCGAACACCCCCAGCGTTCCCACCGAGCCACTTCTCCAAGTGCCACCAATATCCCCCATTTTTTGAGCTCTTCCAGGGATGGCGACTCCAGCACTTCCCTGGGGTGGCGGTAATTACACCTGCCTAATTAAAAAAGCTCCCAATTGCTTTTTAGCTGCAGAGTGGAGAGCAAGGAGAGCAGCCCGAGAGGAGCTGGGATCCCAGAGGATCCCCTTTGGAGCGGGATAGGAGGCCCAGGGAGGCAGCACAGAAGGTCAGGGGTTAAACGGCAGCACTGGGAAGATTTTTGCAAGTGAAAAGTGGGGTTTGCAAACCTGGGAGTAATCCCGAGGCTTTCCAAAGCTTCCCAAGGTGTCCCCCAGCCCAGGGAAAGCAATCCCAGGGCAGAGGGAGCAAATCCATGAATTCATTATCCCCCGGACAATGCGCTCGCTCCCGAGCTTGGTTTTCCAAATGAGACTTTTAAAAACCCCCAAATCTGACACAAACCTGAAAACCCCTCGGTTTTTCCCTCTCTGTTCCAGGCTCCAGAGGCAGAGAAGCTGCTGGGAATCACCTCCTCCCCGATGGGGAGCCACGCTCTAATTAAGAAGAAACCTCCACAAGCCCCTTACAAAGTCTGAGTGGCAGCTGATTATTGTAGCAAAGTGCAACCTCTGCCATTTTGTCAAGCAAGCCCATCAAATTAGGGCGAAATAAGATGTCCATCTGTTTCCTGAATGGCAGCGCCGCCAAAAAATCAGATTCCCACCAGTTCCTTAAGTCCCAATTATTCCCAGATTATCTTTGGAGATCGGGAGATCGGCGCTGAATAAACCTCGTGGCCTCGTTACTGACAGCCCGGTGCATCTCTAAGGAGGGCAGGGGGGCTCGGTGTCAATCCCCGGGGTGACCCCGGGGCTGGCATGGCCCGGGAGGGATGACAGCGGATAAACATCCCCGGCTCCCTCGGGATAAACATCCCCGGCTCCCTCGGGATAAACATCCCCAGCTCCCTCGGGATAAACATCCCCGGCTCCCTCGGGATAAACATCCCCGGCTCCCTCGGGATAAACATCCCCGGCTCCCTCGGGATAAACATCCCCGGCTCCTGGCCCGGGCGCTGCGGGAAGCAGAGGGGACGGGGCTGCAGCAAGTTAAAGAATAACCAGGCAGCAGCAGCAGGAGGGGTGAGGAGTGCCAGAAAACCGGGGATCCATCCTGGTTTTTGGGGATGTCAAACCAAAGGTGACGGGAATCGTTTCGGGAGGAGGAAGGGAAAAGTCATCCCGTGGTCCCGAGCACCCAGAGCTGCTTTCCCACGGGGGACAAAGCTCAGCAAGGCCCTTCAGGTGACACAAAAGTTGTATTTTTAAAGACATTTCCAGCGTTTTCCTGGAGTTTTATTTCCTTCCCTGTTCCTGCTGGCCAAAAACCTGCTGGGAAAGGATTTCCTTGGAGAGAAAACTCTCGTCCTGCTTTTCCCACTCATCCCCAGATGGATTTTCTCACGCCACATCTCCCCTCTCATTTTCCCAATGAGGCCACTGTTTTTTCTCCCCTCTCTTTCAGGACTTTTGAAAAACAAAATTCCCTTTATAGAATCCCAGAGTTTGGGACTGAAATCCCAGGTTTGGGGTTGGAAGGCTCCTTAAAGGTCATCTCATTCCAAACCCCTGATTTACCTGCAGACTTTTGCTGTGCAAGTTTTTACCTCTCAGCTCCCTAAAAATCCGTTTAGTTTAAAAAGAGGAATGAGACTGGGAATATAAAGTAAGAATTCCAACTTGTTCTCTTCCCTCTGCTTCGCTCACTGAGTTTAATCCTGATTTTTCCACATCTAAGTAGAGATGTTTTCTCTTGGAAGCCAACACTGCCCAGAAAGGCAAATTTGTGTCCCACAGGATAAAATTCCATCGTCGTCTTCCCACTGTGGGGCCACAAAAGGAGAGAAGAGGTTTTGGGAGACATCCCCATTCCCACATCCTGTAAACAGGGCAAGAAAAACTCACAATTCTCCCCTTTCCGCTTCCCAGACAGCCCAGAACGTGGAAAAACTTTTTGATGCCTTTTTTCCTTCCTTTTTCCCCCTTATTCCAAGGCTTTGATTGCAAATCCTTTTGTCTCCCAGCTCCAGGGAACTCCCCCTCTTGCAGGTGGTGCTTGGCAGGCGAGGAGGAACTTCAGAGATTCCAGACTGCGCCTGGAGAGAGGCCGGGATGAGCTGGGCTGGGGTGGGAGGGAGGAACTTTATTACACGGATCTAACAAGCAAAGCTTCCCAGAACGTTGCTGGGAGCATCCAGGCTCCAAATCTGCATGAATTTCCACTTCAAACGCTGCACAGAAGCATCTTTATCACTCAAACCGCCCGCCCAGCTCCCCCCAGTGAAGGATTCTCCCATCCCTCTCCAAAAGCTCTGCTGAAGTTAAAAAAAACAAAGCCCCGAGTGACACAAAACCCAGGCAAACAAAAGGCCCAGAGCTTGGTCCTGGTGGTTCCTGTCTGGAAATGTCCCAGCTCAGCTTGGTGAGGGTCGGGAGCAAAGCACTGGAGATCTGAAACTGGAAATGAGGAGCTCTGACCGCAGCAGATTCCCACATTTCATCCAACTGCATTCCCAAACCCGGCCCTTCCTGTGAGCCACATCCTGAGGTTTTCCAATGAAAACCCAACAGCTTTTTTTGTCCCCAAACAAATCCCCTTCACCTGCTGCTGCCCACGAGCGCAGGTTGGGATCCAGGGTAGGCAGAACAAACCTCCCAGGGATTTTGGTGGCCAGGGAATGAAGTTTCCAGAGGGTGAGCTCTGAGCACTGGGGAAGGTGCCCAGCATGCAGAAATTGAGGCAGAATGAGGGGAAAACCCTGAGGGATGCGTTTGGGTTCGGGAGCTGCCAACAGGAATGCAAATCCCACCGGGAAAATCAGCTGGAGAGAGGCAGGGAGGCTGAAGGAATGCATCAATATTCCAGGGAAAGCTTCCCTGGCTGCACCCTGGGGCAAGGCAGAGCTGTGGGACTGGCCATGGGGAAAAGTCCAGGGGTCCCTTTCTCCTCTCCAAAGAACCAGAAAAAAGGGGGAAAAGCCAACAGCTCCTCCTGCGTGACCCAGATTGTGTTCAAATGTTCCTGGGGAGGGCAAAAATAAACAACAATCTGCTGGATTGGAGTGGGGACACCTCACAGGTCAACCCCGGCATTAAATTGTGGGATGGCACCATTTCCATACAAATGCTGTGAGGGGAGAGTTGGGAAAGAGAAAAAAAAAAATAAAGGGGGGGAATAAAAAATAATAAAAGCCCTCCACAAGCCCCAGCCACAAAACTGCAACTCCCGATTTCATTGTGCGCCGGTGACAAGAGCAAACCCAAAATCAAAGAGTTTCATGGTCATTTTTCTATCAGCAAGTGATGCCGGGTGAATAACTTATTTACATGCCAATGTGGAGGCCTGAAATGGCCCGGGATGGGAAAAACGCAGCCTCTGTTATCAACAATGATAGCGGCAGCTCCTGGGAGCCACCCCGGGAGGAGGGCCCTAACGAGGCCGGGCTGCAGCCGCAGAATGGCAATGGGTTTTTAATTGGTGACACATTATATTTATCAAGCTGACAGCAGAGGGGCAGAGCAGCAACCTCCTCGTTGTGTGTTTGCCTTCCCCGACTTCCTTTGAACCCATTCACGTGTGAAAAGAATTTAAAGGTTATGGGAGGAGGGGGGGGAAGGAGGAGGAGGAAGAGGAGGGGGAGGACGGGAGGGAAGGAAGCCTTGTAATAATCCAGCATCATCCTGAATGATAACACTGAATTATTCAGGAGGCTCCTTAAAAGGGGGGTTAAATCAAGGCTGAAACAAAAGAGGAGCGAGGCCATTGTGAGGCCTGGCTCCTTCCATGCGGAATCTGGGCAGGAGAAGGGAAGCAGGGCCGGGAAAAGTCCTTCCAGAGTCACCCAGAGGAGCAGAATGGACTCGGTGGCGTGGCAGGGCAGAGCTGTCCAGAAGGGTTTGAGATCTGTGAGCAGAGCTTTTGTCAGCTCAGGGAGAGAGGGAGAGCCTGGGCAGCAAAGGGAGGAACCTTCCCAGCCTGGGA
>NC_031789.1:6313459-6320162 GCF_001522545.3 Parus major
ACCTCCTCTTGCTGCAGCCTTCACATCTTTGGCCCCAGAGGAGGTTTGGATGGGAAATTAGGAATAAATCCTTCCCTGGGAGGGGAGGGAGGCCCTGGACAGGTTATTCCATGGATTCCCCATCCCTGGAAGTGTCCAAGGCCAGCTTGGAGCAGCTGGGGATGGTGGAGTGTCCCTGCCCATGGCCGGGGTGGAACGAGCTGATTTCCAAGCCCCTTGCCATGATTCCCAAGCCATCCCATGGTTCCATGATCTCCCTCAGGACCAGGAGCCACCATCCCAAGTGCTGGAATGCGAGATCCATGCCAGGGCTGGAGTTTCCCTGGATTTTTTCCAGGGAGGACCCCGGTGCTGCCTCAGGGGACACAGGATGGTGACAGGCCCAGTGGTGCTTCCCAAACCTCCCTTCCCAGGATAAAGCCGGGATTTGTGTTATCCTCACCCAGCTGTGCTTAAGCTCATCCAGGCTGCAGAGGAGGAGCTTTTTCTCAGAGGGAATCGATCCCAGAATCTCCTGAGCTGGAAGAGGCCACAAGGATCACTGAGTTAAACTCCCAGGACACCCCAAAAATCCCACCTGAGAGCCTTTTCCAAGCACCACCAGCCCCTCTGCCTGCAGTGTGCCAGCCTTGGGCTGCCTAAATCAACAGCTTTTGGACAACATTTTACCTGGGAGAGTTTCTTTTCCCTTTGTAATCCCACCCAGGACAGCAGCACCTCCAAACCCATCCCTTCCCCTCCTAAGCCTCTCCTTTAACCATTTCTTAAAGACTTTTCCCCTCCACATTGGCTTTTTTTTTATTTTAAAATCTCTTTTTTTTAAGCCTAGAGCAGCTAAAAAAACCAAAGCAAGGCGGAGAGCGTGAGAAGAGCCTGATGAAATATTGAAGATTTGAAGATGATATCTTTATTTTCCGTTGGGTTTGCTGGCGGATTTTGCGGGGGATGAGCCCGGAGGAGGTCACCCAGAGCTCCGGGGTGGCTCCATATTGCAGGGAGCTGTGCTGGCTTCGGAGCCAGCTGGGCCACCAGCCCCAGGCCTTTGTGGCCCGGCTTTGTGGCCCCGCCGAGCGCGCACAAAGTCGATGGCGGGGCGGCTTTGTTCCGTCCCCGCGGAAAAACAACAACAAAAATAACCCCAAGAAAAAGCGCCGGGCATTGACAAGGTGATGAATTCCTTCACTGCTGCGCCTCATAATGGACTCGAGCGCTGCTGCCCTGGCTCGGAGGGGGGAAAAAACAAAAAAACCAACAAAACCGAGCTCGTATCCCACTGCTTCGCTCCTTGGAACCTGATTTTTTCCCACTAACTGCTCCCTGATTTATGGAGCCTCTCCTGCGCCGGGCGGCCGTGGCTCCGGGCGTTTGGCATTCGCTGACATTTCGCTGCAGCGACTGTGAAAGGGCAAATTTTCCTGGAAACGGAGCTGCAGAGGGAGAACAGCCGGAGCTGCCTGCCCTCCCCTCTCCCCGAGCCGGGCAGGGACCTGGAGCATCTCTGATGAGAGAGGCTGGAGCTCCCCGGGCTCCCTTTTCCATCCAGGATATCCCAAATCCTGCCCTCCCTGCCCCTCCGTGGAGTTTCCGCACTCAGGGAAGGACTCACCACCACGGGTTATTTTCTCTTTTTTTTTTTCCCCAGAATATCTTGATGGATGGGGATTTTGGGATGAGTTTCCCCCTCCTCCTCCTCTCCAGCAGGGTGTCCTGCTGCCTTGACCCCTTTATCCTGTCCTGCTGTTCACCTTGGGAAGGGAAGCAAACAAAGCCTGGCAGGGATGAACCTTCCTGCCTGAGCTCTAAATCAGCCCCGGGGCAGCTCCCAGCCAAAGACAGCCAGGATTCCCCAATCCCAGATGGAAAATCCAGGCTTTTCCTGCAGCTGGAACCCCTCTGGAACATCTTTTGACTGCAGGCATTTCTTGGGAGAGCAGGTGAGCAGGGATTGTCCTCGATCAGGGACACCGAGGCTCAGGAACTCCTCATTCCAAAGAAATTCCCAGAAAATCCTGAGCTCTCCCAGGGGGAACAAACCCAGGTTTGGCTCCAGTTCACACTCTGTTGTGTAAAGCCCTAATTCCTGCAGCCCTGGGACTGTGAGAAACTCAAGTTCTGCTTTAAAAGTGCTGAAGATACGGCCCTGGTGGCTGAAAAATGTAATTTGAGGAAACCCCAGAGGCTGAAAAAGCTGGGAGGGCAACCAAGCCCCCCTTTCCCTCCCTCCCAGTGTCACCATTTCAATTTCATTTCCCAGCCCTGCACATTTAGGGCTGAGTCGTGATTTTCCCCATGGCTGGGGACACCTGGGACAATTATTTTTCCAGGTCCCTGAGGGCCAGCACAGAGAATGGAGAATTCCTGCAGAACAGAGGGAATTTTCCCAAATTTTTTTTTTTTTTTTTGTCTCCATGCTTTTTGAGATGAACCCAGCCTGGGATTTCCCCACGAGTGTTTGTGACAGGGCACAACATCCAGAGCTCCTTTCTGGTTGCAGTTTGAGGCACAGAATTCAGTAATAAAGTAATAAAGAATAATAAAGAATTCAATAATAAGTAATAAATATAAATATATAAATATAGTAAGTAATAAATATAAATAAATAAATAATTCCTCATTACCCTAATAAGTAATAAAACACAAGATTTGGGAAGATAAAAAGGGTTTAAAGGCAGGAGAAAATAAAATTAAAAAAAAAAAACAAACAAGGAAGGAATCCCCAAAGCACGAACAAACCCCATGAACACATTGGCACCAAAAAAAGGCTCCAGAGCAGCTGTAGGATTTCTCTGTCCCCTTCCCAAACCGTCCCTGTTGGGTTCACTGAGTCCTCTCTCTGCTCTGGGAGCTGTTTGGGAGATCTGGAAGTTCTTTCTAAATGTGGATTTCTCATCATTCACCGCCCTTTTGACAAGGAGCTAAAACGGTGTCGGCTGCTGCGGTAATTCCTGATTTATTGGGAATTTGGAGAAACATTCCGAGCTGGGAACAGACAGCTCTGTGTCACACTGTGCCTCAAAAGGAGGAGATAATAAATGCATGAGGAGCCTATTTATAAAAATGGCATCAGCCAGGCGGGAAAATCACTGGGGAATATTCAGCAAGCCCCAAAAAGGAGAACAAAAGCTGTTCCCAAACCTCTGCCCACAGGTGGGGATGGGTCTGGGGAGCAGGGCAGCATCCCATTCCAGCAGGGAAGATCATTAAAGCTGGGATAACGACTCCGAGGGAGCTGATCCCTGTTCTGCTGCTCATCCCTGCTCATCCTGACAGCACTCACAGAGAAAATGAACCTGCCCCGAGAATATTCCCAGGGGAAAAATATCCACAGGCTGCTCCTTGTTCCACAGGGAATCCTGTGACATTCCTGCTTTTGCTGGGCCCAGTCGCTCCTGGGAATTATCTGGGCACGGAGGGGTCACATCAGGGAAGGGTTTGATCAAAGGGATTTTATGGCAGTCGTGGCCCTGAGTCCAAGGGCTGAGCCCAGCTCTGCTCCCAGAGCAGGGAACAGCTCCAGCTGAAGCCTTTGGGCTGAAATATTCATGGAAAAGCCAAATGAATTTTGCTGGGAGTCCTCTGGAGCTGATGGAACAGGGATGGAGCCAGCCTGGGCTGGGGGAGTGGTTGGAAAGGGACAGAATATCCAAAGGAATACCCCAAAATTCAGGGGGTAATTTGGATAATAAAATATCCAAAGGAATACCCCAAAATTCAGGGGGAGGCAGCTCTGAGGGGGAAATCCCTCGTGCCAAAGCCCAGCACCAACCCTGAACTCCAGTGAGTCTCCAGAGGGAATTCCAGCCAGGAAATGAGGGATAAAACCAGCCCCTCACTCATAAAACCCCTGCCAGAAATGGATCTGGGGCTGATCCAGCTGATCTGTGAATTGCTGGGAGAGAGGGAAGCTTTGATAGATTTTTTTTTTTTAATCTAATTTCCTTCTGGCTATTTTTCCAGGAGAGCTTTCCAGGGAAGCTGGCATGCAAGGCTTGGTAATAAGAATAAATGAGAGCACTTTGGTGAGCTCCTTCAGAGCTGCTGGCTCCTTCCCTCTCCCTGATTCGGGGAAGATTGAGTTTTCAGGGCGAGCCTGCTGCTGCTGAGCCTCATTTCAGCAGAGCTTTTTCCAGTGTGGAGCGGTTTTAATCCAGGTTTCGGCTCCTGGAGTCAAGTGATGTCAGCAGAAAAATCAGCTTGGAGTTGGAATTTATAAAAAAAATAAAAAATAAAAGCTTTAGAGGTCATGAAATATAACCTGGTGTCCAAAGAGGATCTGCTGTGATTCCAGAGGGGGCTTTGGTGCCCTCAGTCTGCAAATGGCACCAGAGGGAAAGTCCCCTGTGGAACGAAAACCTGGATTTTCCTGCTTAATTGATGCTTAAGTGCATTGATTTAGCTGTTATTAAATGATCTTTAAGGTCCTTTCCTGCCCAGACCACTGCAGGATTCCGTGGTTCTCAGCCTGCCATGTAGGAAAACCATTTGGCTCTGGCTGTATGGAGCCTCTGTCCATCCTTTCCCAGAAACAGGGATGGATCCCATGGCAGAGCTTTCATCCCTGGGCATTTTCCTGGTGATCTGTATCAGAAAATCATGGAGTGGTTTGGGTTGGAAGGGATTTCAAGATCATCCAGTGCCACCCCAGCCATGGCAGGGACACCTCCCACTGTCCCAGGTGCTCCCAGCCCCAATGTCCAGCCTGGCCTTGGGCACTGCCAGGGATCCAGGGACAGCCCCAGCTGCCCTGGGAATTCCAGCCCAGCCCCTCCCCACCCTCCCAGGGAGGAATTCCTGCCCAACATCCCACCTACAACTCCTTTCTTTCAGTGGGAAGCCATTCCCTCTTCTCCTGTCCCTTGCAAATCTCCTCTCTCTGTTTTCCCTGCAGCTCCTTCAGGTCCTGGAAGGCCACAACGAGGTCACCTTGGAGCCTCCTCTTCTCCAGGCTGAACATTCCCAATTCCTTCAGCCTGAAATTCCCACACTGATCTTTATAATCCATTTTTTTATTTTTTTAGGAAGTGGGAAATCCCGGAGCAGCCTCAGGGGAGGCCGAGCTGCTGAGCTGAGAGGCCTGGATGAGGTGACAGCCCCAGGCCCTCCCCTCCCCTCCCATCCCATGGATCCCATCCCATCCATCATCCCATCCCATCCCACCCCAAAACACTCCCCAGGAAATCACCGGTGCAGGTTCCCCCAGAGCTTTATGGCCAGGAAATGTTCATTTTCCTAAAGGCTGCAAAAACATCCAGGAAGGAGCGAGGAGCTGCTCCTGCTCCAGGAACGCTGCATTCCGTGAAAGGGGAAACTGAGGCAGGAGGTGAATTCGCTGTCTGGCTGATGTTGAATATCTGGGTGAAGAGGCCGAGTTTTGGGGGTAAATCATTTCTTAGGACTGGAAATGCCTGTGCTGAGAGGCAGTGCTGGGCTCAGGGCGGGCTGAGGCTCCCACAGACCCCAAATCTGTATTTAACCAGTGTGACCCCAGCCTGGAGCTCCGGGGGAGGATCCCCCACCCACCCACGGGGCTCGGCCCTGGCTGGGGAGGGGTCGCGGTGCCAGCCCCGGGCTGGGCAGGGGGTGCGCATCCCCCCGGGGGCGCTGCTGGGGGGGCTGAGCCGCGCGGGGCGGGCACCAAGGCGGCCTCGTTAGCGGTAATTAATGATCCCTCCGGGCCCGCAGAGCCGTGCCGGCTGTAATCAGCCGCAGCTGGAGCGAGGTTTCCGGGCGGATGGACGGGAGGGTGGCCCGGAGCCCGCCCGGGTCCAGCTCCCGGCGCTTCCCGGAGCTCGGGGGGCTCCCGGGGAGGAAGCGGCTGCGGCCCCCCGGGCGTGGGAACCGATCCAGGCCCGCCCATCCCTCCTCCTCCCTCGCCCCGGGCAGGGAGGGGAGGCTCCCCTGGGCTTTCTTTGGCTAAGAAAAGCCTGCCTGGAAGCCAGGAGCTGCGGGGAGGGCAGGGAAGGGGAAAGGGAAGGGGAAAGCTCCTCTTGGCTGGGAGGGATGGGAACATCCCGAGTTATCCATGGCTCCGAGGAGCCGCGGGGAGGGAGGGAGGGAGGGGGGGATGGGATTGGGATCTGGATCTGCAGGGATGGGGATGGATGGATCCAGCATCTGCAGAGATATGGATGGATGGATCCAGGCTCTGCAGGGAAGGGGATGGATGGATCCAGGCTCTGCAGGGAAGGGGATGGATGGATCCAGGCTCTGCAGAGATATGGATGGATGGATCCAGGATCTGCAGGGAAGGGGATGGATGGATCCAGGCTCTGCGGGGAAGGGGATGGATGGATCCAGGCTCTGCAGAGATATGGATGGATGGATGCAGGATCTGCATGGATGGGGATGGATGGATCTAGGCTCTGCAGGGAAGGGGATGGATGGATCCAGGATCTGCAGGGAAGGGGATGGATGGATCCAGGATATGCAGGGATGGGGATGGATGGATCCAGGATATGCAGGGAAGGGGATGGATGGATCCAGGATATGCAGGGATGGGGATGGATGGATCCAGGATATGCAGGGAAGGGGATGGATGGATCCAGGCTCTGCGGGGAAGGGGATGGATGGATCCAGGCTCTGCAGAGATATGGATGGATGGATCCAGAATCTGCAGAGATATGGATGGATGGATCCAGGCTCTGCTCAGCAGTGCCAAGCCATTGGAAAAGCGGCAGCAGGCAGAGCTGGACGCGCAGGAAGC
>NC_031789.1:6320373-6323678 GCF_001522545.3 Parus major
TCTGCAGAGATATGGATGGATGGATCCAGGCTCTGCTCAGCAGTGCCAAGCCATTGGAAAAGCGGCAGCAGGCAGAGCTGGACGCGCAGGAAGCTCCACCTGACCGTGCGGAAGAAGCTCATTGTGAGCGCTGGGCCGGGCAGGCCCGAGCAGGGTGTGGAGCCTCCCGGGCTGGAGACGTTCCAGAAGCGTCCGGCCACGTGCTGGGGCAGGGAGCTGCGAGCACAGGGGCCCCGTGGCCCCGAGCCCTGACCCCGCCGAGGCAGGAGAGGGGGCCGAGCCCCATCCCTGTTCCCGGAGCCGTTCCAGGCTTCCATCCCCGGCGGTGGCCGTGGGGAGGACCCTGGCCCGCTGCCACCGCCGCCGGCCCCCAGCGCGTGCGGGGGCCACCGGGGCCGCCTGACCTCGGAGCTGGCGGCCGCCCAGCCTTGGCAGGGAGAGCGTGAGAAACCAGGGGGCGACACCCAAGTGTCATCACAGCTGCAAAAACTGCTGAGCAGAAAGAGCCTAATTACAAAAATATGCGCCCGGAGGCTTTTCCGTGATGAAAACAGAGCCGCGCTTCAGCCTCGCCTGGCAGGGCAGCAGAGCCGGGCTCTGCCGGGCTGGGGGGGGTTTAACGAGCCGGGGGGGCTCCGTGAGGCTTGTCATCACCGAGTGTGGCAGATCTGCGAGATGAAGGAGGAACCTAGCACACCCCGTTAAAATTAACAAAGCCCTTTTTCTTCCTGCTTTGCTGTTTCTCCCTCCTCTCCCCCCCTTCCTCCTCCTCCTCCTCCCGGCTGCCTCTCACCCCCGGCTCCTTGGCTGCCTCTGTTTGCAAAGTGACTTCAGGAGCTGATAAAGCGCTTTAAGGGCAGCCAAACACCGTCCTGGCCTCACATGGCAACGCTGGCAGGAATGTCCCACCACCGCACAGCACGGGCGTGACATTAAAATGGAATCTGCTCGCTTGACGCAGGCAAAAAAACAACAACCGACAGCGCAGGCTTGTGCCACCATGTCCCCAAGGGCCGCTGCTCTGTGCCCTTGACACGTGGCTGGCGGGCGGGCAGTGCCACCGGGGCAGCGCTGCTTTATCCAGGAATGGGAATTCCTGCGGTGCACGAGGTGCCGCGACCCTGGGGAAGGGGATGGGAGGGTCTGTCCCTCTGCCAAGCCCTGGGACATCACAGGGACACCGGGGGCTGGCTTTGGCTGTGCTGATCGAGCTGTGGGGACACTGCTAATTAATTAATTGCACATCAGCTCGTGAGGAGGCGGAGGCTGGTGTGACCTCGGCTGGGATGTGGATCCCAGGGAAGTGGCCTTTGCTCCCTCCTCGCCACAGCTCCAGGCATGTGACATCCCACCCCTTCCCCCAGGCAGGGACAGGGCATCCTGTCCCCCTCTTGAGCCCCCGGAGCAGTGACAGCCGATCTCTGCTGTCCCAGTCCCCAGATCTCTCCTGTCCCAATGTCCCCAGATCTCTGCTGTCCCAATGTCCCCAGATCTCTGTAATCCCAATGTCCCCAGATCTCTCCTGTCCCAATGTCCCCAGACCTCTGTAATCCCAATGTCCCCGATCTCTGCTGTCCCAATGTCCCCAGATGTCCCAGCTGGAGCACCCCACTCCTCACTGCTCTCTGAGCCATCCTCACCCCACAGACCCCCCCAAACTTCACCAAAGCCCCCTTAACCCACCACAGGCAGCAAATCTGTCAGAGTTTGCTGCAGCAGCTGGAAGTGTCCCCATCCCAAACTGTCCCTGCTGCAGGACACCGTCCCCACAGCTCTGTGGGACTCCCCCTGGAGAGGGAACATCCAACCCCGCCACCCCTGCCCCAAACAGAGCTGCCAGCCTCCCTTCAGCCCCTTCCCCTCCTGCAGGGGCCCTGGGCTCACACCCCAAAGGTTCCTTTAACACCAGGAGGTGTCTGGGCCTCCAGGAAATCCCTGCTGCTGCACTTGAGTGGCCTGGAGCGAGGGAGGCAAACAAGGGTTACGGTCCAGGGGTAAATACGGGTATCTCCAGCTTTTATCTAATCAAAGTTACATTTTTATCTTTACTGCCACTGATGTTTAAATGTTTGCACTGCTTTTTTAACTGGCAAATGTAAGAGGGGCCATAAATCCGAGGCACATTTCCACTGCAGCAGTTTCAGCTCTGCATTTGCTCTTCCAATTAATCCCAAACTCGGTTCCTGGAGTTAACAAATGTGTCCCACAAGAGCCACGGCCATCACCAGGCTGCTGCTGAAGGGGAGATGCCTCACAAGTGGATATTTACCCACGGCAGCCCATTCAGCCCCGCTGGCTCCAGTTAAATCCATCCAACAGCAGCAGGAGCAGGGCTCTCTGCAGGCCCCCAGCTGCAGGTCCAACACAAGATGGTTTTAATCCCAGCAATGCTGTGAGGAAAAGCAGCGAAAGCCCCGTGTGAAGCGCTGGCCCAGGCCTGGGGAGCTGTGCTGGGCTGCACCAGGTACCAGAGGAGCTTTTCCAGCTGGGAAAGGAGCAATCCCCTGGGAGCAGAGTGGGATCTCAGCTCTCAGTGCTCCTCCGCTGGGATTGTCCAGGGTTCACAGCCCTGAAGTCACTTTTCTCTGTCAGGACACAGGGGATGCACCTCAGGTGTTGGCCCAGCTCCTGCAGGCAGCCACACATCACCCAGCACGGGTTTGGGGTCAAACTCCGGCCCAGGAGGGTGAGATTCCCAATCCCCTTCTGAAATCCCACAGGAGGATCCTGCCCTGCTCCTTCCCCACATTCCAGGCACCAAGGGAAGGGTTGGCTCCCCATAAAAGCCCGGGCAAGGCGAGGTCACGGGTGGTGTTTGTCCGTGTCAGGGTCAGCGTGATGGGGACAAATTCCAGCCATAAAAAACCACAAACCAAACAAAAAATGAGGAGAGGAGAGGGAGAGGGAGAGGGAGAGGGAGAGGGAGAGGGAGAGGATCGATGCTGGCAGCGCCAAAAGGAGTCCAGGCGCAGGGCATGAGTCACCTCTCGGAGCTTCCCAGAGGGAATGAATGGCTCCACCACCAGATTTCAGCGCACCGAGTCCCGCAGACAGTGCGGGGGAAGCCTCCATCTGTTCACCCGCGGCCGCTCCTCCCGGAGCCGGTTCCAGGGAGGTTCTGGCCGGGGATTGCCACATCCCCGCTGCCCTTATCGGCCCCCGCCGCGACAGCACCGATAGCATCGCTGCTGCGGAGCTGCCAGCCAGGGAGGGGCTCCGGAGGAACCGGGCTGGGTCCACGCCGGGCCCTCCCGCAGCTCCCCGGGACCGGAGCTGCGCACCCCGGGCCGGGAGCGAGGGGAGCC
>NC_031789.1:6324755-6328432 GCF_001522545.3 Parus major
GCAGGGGACAGTCACAGCTCCAAACCCGCCCCGCAGCCCCCGAGGGACACACGGCCACGGGAAGAGGGATGAAGCTCCCAGCTGTTCCCAGAAATCTCACTTTTTCCAAGTCCCTGCACATCTGCCAGAGGGGAATGTGATGTAGCTCATCCTAAATCTGGGTTTGGGTTCCCTGCAGTGCCCTCCCCACCCCAGATTCCCAGATCTGATCCTGCAGAGCACACGCAGGTGCCGTTTCCAGCCTCCAGCAACACAAAGAGGAGAATTGTTGAAAAATTCCTTTGTTTTAAGAATCCAGCTCTCCTCGTGCTGTAACTGGGACTCATTTCAGGACTCTTTGGACATTCCCTGCCCATCCAGAGCTGTGGCACCAAGAAACCCCGAGTGTTTTCCTGCTCCAGCTTCTCTCCCGTTTCACCAACGCAAGCAGAGCTGGAGATAATAAAAATCTAGGGCAAAGCCAAGCCCCAGCTCCCCCTGAGCTCGGCTTTTGTCACGCTGATGAAAGTGGCAGGGAGCCGGGCCGGGGTGATTGATCCCTCTGCAGAACGCCTGAGGCTGACCCAAATGAGCTGATCCAAAGCTCCCCAGGCTCCCTCCGAGGCTGGCACAGGCACCCAAAGCTCTCCGGGCCTGGACAATCCCCAGAGCCATCAGGGGAAGCAGAACCTCGGCATGAAGGGGAGAAAAGCACGGCCCCCAGTGACCCCAGGTTCAGAGTGGCTGTGACCTGAGGTTTATTTAAATCCCAATCACTGGAGGAACCAGAGAGGCTCCAACCTCCCCCTGCCACCCCAGAAGTTCTGTCTCCTGTAAGCCAGAAACGCTGTGTGCCCCTGGCCTGGACATCTCGTCCTCAGCAGGTGACAAAGTGACACCAGTTTGTACTGGGATCCCTCCCTGGGTCACTGGTGCTCCCAGCAGAGCCTGCTCTGCCCCGAGACCTTCCCCAGGTCTGGCTCCTGCCTTTTTATTGGGAATTAATGACGCCGTGCTCCTCGTCTGGCTGCCTGGCCAGCATCCCACCCTATCCCACCCCATCCCAGGAACGAGCCGGGAGGTCCCAGCGCTTTGAAAAGGGATTCAAAGGGGAGCTGGGGCTGCTGCGGGGGTTTGGAGCAGGGAGAGGGGTGGGAGCGGCAGCAGGCACATCCTAATGACCATTTCTCCGTGCGGGGGGAGCGCTTCGTGCCTGGGAAAGGCGAGCCAGGCACGCAGCCTGATCTGCCACCCACGCAGCCGCCACTGGAGCTGCTGGCGTGTGTCACAGGAGCTCCTCGTCATCCTCCCCCTCGTCCTCCTCCTCCTCCTCCGCTCCCTCCCCGGCGCTGTCACTCGTGCAGCCGCCTCGCCGCTGCCAGGGCCGGGCACATCCCCCTTCCCAAAACTGTCTGTGCTGCGTTCCCAGCGTGGGCAGAGCCGGGGCCGCTTCTCCATCCCGGCCGGCTCATCCCGAGAGCGCGGAGTGTGTTTATTTCTGTGTTTGCACACATCCCCTCCCCTTCCTTCCTCCTCTCCACGGCTATTTTTTCTCCTGCCCTGCATTTCTGTCGCTGTCAGCCTCCCCTCCTGCCTGGTGAGAACAAACATTGCCCAGCCGCTAATTCCACTCTGCTCCAGCCAAAACACCGGCAGCTGCCGGGCTGGACGAGACGGAGGAGCCGCTGCTGCTGCCGGCTCTGGCAGGGAGCGGCACAAATCCCTGCCGAGGATCCCTGAAATGCCCTTTGGGAGCGGCAGCTCCTCCTGGATAACCTGGATAACCTCCTGCTCTCAAAGGAACGCTCCCTCCTCAGACAGAGCTGGGCTCATTCCCCAAGCATGGTGGTGCTGCTCTGACTGTGGCTGGGTGTTCCCTTGTTATCCAGGCAGGCTCCTAATCCCTGCTCCGTGTGATCCCTGCTCCGTGTGATCCCAGCCCCATCTGATCCCAGCTCCATCTGATCCCAGCTGCTCCCTGCCTGCTCCATGTGATCCCTGCTCCGTGTGATCCCAGCCCCATCTGATCCCAGCCCCATCTGATCCCTGCTCCGTGTGATTCCTGCTCCGTGTGATCCCAGCCCCATCTGATCCCAGCTCCATCTCATCCCATCTGATCCCTGCTCCTTCAGATCTCTGCTCCATCTGATCCCATCTGATCCCAGCCCCATCTGATCCCAGCCCCATCTGATCCCATCTGATCCCAGCCCCATCTGATCCCAGCCCCATCTGATCCCATCTGATCCCTGCCTGCTGAGCCGTCCTGCACGGAGCATTTGGGCTGGGATTTCCAGGGATGGAGGGAAATCCATCGTGCTCTGGCTGTCCCTGGCTGTTGGATAATGCCTTTCCAGACATTTTAGGGAGCTGGAGGCACCAGGCGGCCGCTCGGAGCCTGGGGTTTCACAGCTCCTGGAGGATGCAGGGTGAGGATGGCGATGGTTCAGTCACAGCTGCAGCCCCAGCTCTGGCATTGAAACCTCTCCCACAGCCCAGGCCGGGTGCTGAGAGCGAGAACTGGGGCTGCACAAATCCCGGGCTGGCTCTCCAGGAGCAGCGGGATGCGAAGCGTGTCCCAGGGAGGGATCCGGATCTCCCCCCGGGTGCTCCAGGAATGGGGAACTGCAGTGGGGCAGGGCTGGGCCGGCCCAGCACAGGGCTCAGCTCTGGTGATTGATGACCCCCGGGACCCCCCTAATGTCCCCTTGCCAGGACCCTGCCCCCTTTCACTGAAATTAAAACCAATTAACCAAATTGCCCTCAGGCCAGGAGCGGGGCTGGGGCGCTCCCTGAGGAAGTGAAACCCAAGGAATGCGGAGTCAGGGAACCTTGGCAAGCAGCGCTCCCCAGGCTTTGCTTCAGTGCTGTCCCGTGGGAAAAGGGAAGCCTTGGGGTTTATTTTTTATCCTTTTCTATCCCTTCTTTTATTTTCCGAGGCTAAGCCGTTGGAGCGGATGCGCTATCCCAGAAATCCGATTCATTTTCCAGTGACGAGTTTGCTTTTCAAACACACACACACAAGACAGATCTCTTTTATTTTGATTTTTTTTTCTCTCTCTCTCCCCCAAGGACGAGTGAGACGTCCCTGCCTTCACTTGTACCTGGTTGTTATTGTTGGCTGGCAAAGCCTTCCGTGCCAGCAGCTCCTGGGAACGGCTTTTCCAGAGGAACTGGGGATCCCTGCAAGTGTCCAAGGCCAGGCTGGGATGGTGGAAAGTGTCCCTGCCCATGGAAGGGGCTGGAAAATCTCAGTCTTTAACCATTCCAACCCAAAGCATTCCATGATTCTCCTCCCAAGGACAGGGAAGCAATTCCTGGGTCCCTGGGGCCACGCCAGGAGAGCTCAGGGAGGGGGAGAGGAAGAGGAAGAGGCAGCCAGAGCTGCTCAGGTTTTATTGTTGTGAGCTGCTCCTGTCCCGGCCACATCCGAGCTCGGGTGCCAAATTTGTCATTCCTGATAGAAACCGAGGTGCTAAAAATAAACAAGGCAGCTCGGAGGGAAGAACTCACAGCGAGGCTGCCGGGGGAGCCAAAATCCTCACGTGGCACCATCCCCCTGCAGCCTGGGAAAACAACCTGGGGCCGCTCCCCGGCCACACCCGGGCCAGAACCGGGATAAATCACCCTAAACTGGGGTATATCACCCCAAAACCAGGGTAAAATACCCCAAATTGGGGTAAATCACCCCAAAACCGGGG
>NC_031789.1:6329046-6330291 GCF_001522545.3 Parus major
TAAATCACCCCAAATTGGGATAATTCATCCTGAACTGGGATAAATCACCCCAAACCGGGATAAATCACCCCAAACCCGGATAAATCACCCCAAACCCGGATAAATCACCCCAAACCAGGGTAAATCACCCCTAAGCTGGGGCAAATCTCCCCAAAACCGGGATAAATCACCCCAAACTGGGGTAAATCACCCCAAACTGGGGTAAAACACCCCAAACCAGGATAAATCACCTCAAACCCGGATAAATCACCCCAAACAGGGACAAATCACCCCAAATCGGGGTAAATCACCCCAAACTGGGATAAATCACCCCAAACTGGGATAAATCACCCCTAACCGGGGTAAATCACCCCCAAACCCGGATAAATCACCCCAAATCGGGGTAAATCACCCCCAAACCCGGATAAATCACCCCAAACCGGGATAAATCACCCCAAACCGGGGTAAATCACCCCAAATTGGGATAAATCACCCCAAATTGGGATAATTCATCCTGAACCGGGATAAATCACCCCAAACCCGGATAAATCACCACAAATCGGGGTAAATCACCCCAAATCGGGGTAAATCACCCCAAACCCCGATAAATCACCCCAAACCCCGATAAATCCCGGCCCCTCCCCTCGCAGTGTGTGCAATAAGCTCGGCCTCCCCGGGGTGCTGGGAGCTTTAATTGCTCACAGCCGGCCCCAAGCTGCTCCAAGATTTGCAGAAGAGCAAAGGAATATTAATGGTCCTGCCCGGCACCCACATTTCCCATCCTGATCCATCCTGGAGCCCTTCCCAGCATTTGGCTCCGATGCTTTTGCACTGCTTTAATCCATTTTAATTACCTCGAGCTGATTGCTTTTGCCCTTTGTTTAAAACACTGCAGATTTTTAATTGCAGCCAGGGTTTCTCCCATCGCTGGCTGTCGGGGCTGGTTCTTATCAGGCGGGCCGGGTTTGTTTTGCTCGGCTCTCGGGGAGAGAGGAGCCAGGCACTGCTGGGATGGGAGGGAGGCACAAAACCCCTCTCCAGGTCATGTTTATTTGTTTGATTTCCTCCTGGGCAGGTTTTCACAGCTTCTCCAGGAAAGGGGCCACCCGTTCTGCGCTCTGCGCTTCGCTAACGCCTCGTTTGAGGCTGGAAGGGGAACAGGGGATTTGGGGCTGCGTCCTGTGCTAAAGGAGAGCACCCGGGGATGGTTTGGGGTGGATGGAAAAGGAGGCTGAGACCTCATCTGAACCTCACAGGGGTCAGCCC
>NC_031789.1:6330792-6335760 GCF_001522545.3 Parus major
CACAGAGCCCAAACTGGGCACACACAGAGCCCAAACTGGTGACACACAGAGCCCAAACTGGGCACTCACAGAGCCCAAACTGGGCACACAGAGCCCAAACTGGGGACACACAGAGCCCAAACTGGGCACACACAAAACCCAAACTGGGCACACACAGAGCCCAAACTGGGCACACACAGAACCCAAACTGGGGACACACAGAGCCCAAACTGGGCACACACAGAGCCCAAACTGGGGACACACAGAGCCCAAACTGGGCACCCAGAGCCCAAACTGGGCACCCACCCTTGGGGACAGCCCTGTGCCAGGCAGTGCCCGCAGTCCCCACCTGGCTGTGGCACTCCCAGGTGTTGAACCTCATGTCCCTTGGGGCCAGCCGTGCCAGGGCCCCTCCCCAGCCGTTCCAGGGCTCCCCCAGCCGTGCCAGCCCTTCCCCAGCCGTGCCAGCCCCTCCCCACAGTCCCCACCTGGCTGTGGCACTCCCAGGTGTTGAACCTCATGTCCCTTGGCCCCAGCCATGCCAGGGCCCCTCCCCAGCCGTGCCAGCCCCTCCCCAGCCATGCCAGGGGTCCCCCAGCCGTGCCAGGGCCCTCCCAGCCGTGCCAGCCCCCTCCCAGCCGTGCCAGGGCCACCAGGAGAGGCTCCAGAGGGACAGGACACGCAGGGACACCGTGCCAGCAGCTCCTGGCCGATTGTCACAGCATCCCAAAGCGGACGGGAGAGAAAGGTGACCCCGGAGGGACTCGGGATGTGTGAGCAGAGCCTAAACCCAGCTCAGGGATTTTCTGAGCACAGCTGAGGAGCGTGGGGAGCTCTGTCCCTTGTGCCACCCTGAGCCTGCCCAGCCGCCTGTGCTGCAGCTCCTCTCCCTCCTGTCCCTCCTCATCCTCTGTGCCCGCAGGCCTGCCTGTCCCCAGGTGCCAGCTGGGACGTGTCACAGCCCTGTCACCTTGGGGCTCCTGCCCCGGCGTGCCAGGCACAGCGAGGGTGAATTCCCCAGCCCTGCAGCCCGTTCCGTGCCCTGCTGGCACTGTCCCCCCCCGGCCCGGTGTCCCCGAGCCTGTCACCCCCGGGGAGCAGCAGCACTTGTCTCCCCCGGCAGGGTTTTCCTCCCCTGGCTCTGCCTCGCGTTTAACGATGCGCTGACAGCCGAGATCGAGCAGGCACAAATCTCAGTCCTGGATTCTCTCCAGATTGGTTTTTTTATTATTATTATTATATATATTATTTTATTATTTTTTTTTTTTTAAATCCGCGGGAGCCCAAAGCCTTTCAGCATTCGGGAAAGCAGCAAGAGGAAACGAGGCAGGGGGAATTTTAGGATCTGTTGAGATGGCTGCGGTGTTTTCCATTCCCAGAACTCAGCGGGCGGGCGGCTCCTGGCCCATTAATCCTCCTCTCCTGCCCCACAAACACATTCCTGCTGTGCCCGTGGAACGCGCCGGCCGCGATCCCATCCCGGTGCTCACGGAAAACCGGGAATCACCGGGACCCACCCCGGAGCTGCTCTGCCGCCTGCCCCAGGCCGGGGTTAAGGCCGGCAGCTGCAGGGCTCGCTGTTCCCAGCCGGATTCCCCGTGGAATTGGGCTGGGGATGTGGGTTCAGGAAAACCTCCCCGGCGGGATGTGCTGTCACATCCGTGTTTTCCTTCCTCCAGCACAGCTGCCGGAGCTGCTTTCCAGACCCCCCCGGCACGCTCGGGGCCGTCTCCCTGCCCCGTGCGAGAGCCGAGCCCATCCCACGGCTCCGGGAAAGTTCTGGAGCATGGGATCGCTCCAGAGCCGGTGTGGATGGAGCAGCAGGGCCCGGGGGAGCGCTCGGTGCCCTGGGGAGGTTCCTCTGGGGTCAGCCTCGGGCCCCATCGGCGGGGCCGGCTGAGGGAAGCCACGGCATTAATTGGCATTAATTAGAGGAGCTGTGTGGCTGCCGGAGCGTGCCAGGAGTCAAACCCAGCCCCTGGAACCTCGCACCGGGCTCGGCTGGAAAAACCTTGGCATCCAGAGGTGACCACTGGCACGGGCTCAGCAGAAAATCCCCGCTGGCTGCTCCCTCCCCTACCTGCCCGAGGAAACGTGGCCGGGAGAAAAGCCAAAACCTCCTCCCTTTTCCACGCTCCGCTCCCAGCCCGGCCCCCGCCTCCCCCAGCGCTCCGGGGAGCGAGGCCGAGGCCAGAATTCCTCCCCCAAAAGGCAGCTGGAGAGCGGGCACGGAGCCCGGGGGGAGCGGGAGCCTCACACAGGGAGCGCACACGCACGGACACACGCGGGCTGCCGGGGGATGGAGACGGGCGAGAGGCGCGGGGAGGGGGCCTGGGCGGCCAGGAAAAATTTCCTGCTGGCCTCTTTAAAGGTGTGTTATTTGTTCAAGGCTGTCCAAACATTTGCGGAGCGCTGGCAGGCCCGGAATGTGTTCGAGAGCTCCGGCAGCGTGGCTGAGGCGTGGGAAAGCTCTGCTCTCCTCAACCTTTCCAGGCTTGTTCCCCCTCAGGCAGGGATTCAATAAAACCCGAGCCAGAGATTTATTGAGCTGATAATGACAGCTCCAGTCAGCAGGCAGACACCAGCGGGAGGGGGAGAGGGACTCCCAAGTCGCTGAGGAGGGAGCAGAGATCCCAGAGCTTTTCTGGGATGGGATGTGGGACAGGACAGGCTGTGGGGAGGGCTGGGCTGCACCTCGGTGATCCCAAACTGAAGAGGGGGGATCAGAGATCCCCAGAACAGGGCTGGGCTGCATCTCAGATATCCCAGACTGGAGAGGGGGGATCAGAAATCCCCAGAACAGGGCTGGGCTGCACCTCAGATATCCCAGACTGCAGAGGGGGATCAGAAATCCCCAGAACAGGGCTGGGGCTGCATCTCAGATATCCCAAACTGCAGAGAAGGGATCAGAAATCCCCAGGATGGGGCTGGGGCTGCACCTCAGTTCCCAGTGAGGGCAGAGCCGGGTTTCAGCCCCTGTCCCTGCCAGGTGAGCAGAGGCAGCTCCTGGTGGGTGAGCAGCGCCCCAGGCTGTGGGAATCTCTGCTGGCCTTGTCCCCAGGGTCACTCAGAGTGTCCTGGGCACCTGTCCCCGGGGTCACTCAGAGTCCTGGCAGTGCCCTGGGCACCTGTCCCCAGGGTCACTCAGAGTCCTGGCAGTGTCCTGGCAGTGCCCTGGGCACCTGTCCCCAGGGTCACAGTGTCCTGGCTGGGCTCTGGGGCTGTGCCACACTGGCCCAAGGCCACCCACCCGAATTGCTTCACCTCCCGCCCTGCCAAGCCCTGGGTAATTCCCAGTCTGAGCTGCTCCCAGTGCTGGAGGCTCTGGAGGCACTGGGAAAAGCTCTGCCCCTCCTGGACGGGCTGGAGGAGGCGTTTGCTGCAGGTCTGGGTGGCCCAGGCCAGCCTGGGCTGCTCAGGGACAGAGCATGTCCATGTCCCAGCCAGACCACGGAGCCACCGCCACTGCCAGAGGCACTCGCTGCTCCTGGGGGTCTTTTCCCACCTTCAGGGCTCTTTAGAGCGCTGGCAGATGCGAGCAGGGCAAGCCCAGCAGCCCTTTTCCCTTCCCTGCTGTGCCCTGCTGCTGTCCAGCCCCTCTGGAGTTAAATCCCACAAACTCACCTGTTATCGATGCCTTTTTTCCCAGTGGGAAATGCCTGAGATAGGAGGGGAGTGACTCACCCGGCCTGGCAGCAGCAGGGCCCAGCCTCGCTGCCCCCTGCCCGTGGTGCCCCCGGGCTCTGTGTGCCTGCAGACAGCCCTGGGGGCACTGAAATCCCCCCTGGGGGGCACTGAAATCCCCCCTGACAGCCCTGGGGGGCACTGAAATCCGCCCTGGGGGGCACTGAAATCCCCCCTGCCAGCCCTGGGGGGCACTGAAATACCTCTCTGGCAGCCCTGGGGGCACTGAAATCCCCCCTTGGGGTCTCTGAAATCCCCCCTGCCAGCCCTGGGGGGCACTGAAATCCCCCCTGCCAGCCCTGGGGGGCACTGAAATCCCCCCTGCCAGCCCTGGGGGGCACTGAAATCCCCCCTGTCAGCCCTGGGGGTCTCTGAAATCCCCCCTGCCAGCCCTGGGGGGCTCCACACCCATTATTCCCGAGCTGCAAATCCATTCTGCAGCCGCTCCGTGCGTTACCTTGGCGCAGCGGGGAGGGTGGGGTGGGAATTTTTGCTGTTTTCACAGAAAAGCTCCAAGGAAAATCCTTCCCTCGGCCGTGCCAGGGCCCAGGGGCAGCTCTGAGCCTCAGCCTGGGGTGGCTGAGAGGCTCAGAGCAGCGAGCAGAGCGGGATGAAAGGGACCTGGCCTGGCCTCTCCCTTTAATCATTCCCGGCTGTGCTCTCTGTGCTCTCCCCAGCACCGGGAACTTGGCAGCAGGAGCACGGATTTTCTGTGGAGTGAGAGTTCTCCGCAGGGCCGAGCTGCCAGGCTTTCCCAAGGGCTGGAGCCCAGCAGGATCTGCCCATCCCTGGCTCGGGAAGAGCCTTCTGGGGGTGTGGGGGCTCTGCAGAGCCCTCGGGGATCCAGCAGCCCTCTGCAATCTGGCTGTCAGCAGCCAGGGCGACTGGTTCCTGTAATAAACACCCCGGGAGAGGTTTTCACAGAGCTGCCTGCTCGGGGTAGCTGTGATTTGTAACCGAGAGCAAATTCAAGTGTGGAGGCGCTGCCTCCCCTGCCTCGCACTTGGCTCCAGCGCTGGGGCTCGGGATGTGGCCGGAGCTGCTCCTCCGGCGGCTCCAGAGGAGCTTGGTGCAGTTTGGTGTCCTCAGTTCCAGCTGATTTCCCGGATTCCCTTTGCTTTCAGGCAGGAACAGTGTCGGGTTTAGCCTTTACCCCGTTCCCAGAGCCCCGGGATGGATCCTGGGCAGCAGCCGTGGCTTTGTCTGCAGTTTGAGGCACATTTTGTGGTCCCCGAGAGCCCCCCAGCCCCGCCTGGCCCGGGGGAGCCGCCTCTCCCCATCCTCTGCAGTGCTCAGCTCTTTGGG
>NC_031789.1:6336780-6349616 GCF_001522545.3 Parus major
AGACAATTTGGGATGGGATATGTGGGAAACCGTGCAGGGATTGATGCTGGGAGCAGCACAGCCACAGGTGTGGAGTCTGGGTCTAAAAATTCCCATTTTAGAGTCAAAAATTTCCTATTTAGGGAATTAAAAATGCAAAATAGGGGTCAAAAATTCCCATTTTAGGGTCAAAAAATTCCTAATTTGAGTCAAAAAATTCCCTGCTCTGGGAAACCAGAAGGGTTTTAAAAAGTTTCTATTTAGGGAATTAAAAATGTAAAATAGGGGTCAAAAATTCCCAATTTAGGGTCAAAAATTTCCTTGTTCTGGGATACCTGAAGGGTTTAAAAAATTTCCTACTTAGGGAATCAAAAATTCAAAATAGGGGTCAAAAAATTCTCATTTTAGCGCCAAAAAATTCCCTGCTCTGGAAAACCTGAAGGGTTTAAAAAATTTCCTATTTAGGGAATTAAAAATGCAAAATAGGGGTCAAAAATTCGCATTTTTCGGCCTGAAAATTTCGCAGGAGGAGAAAAAACCCCACAGACGCCCCTGGGGCAGTGAAGGAGCCTCGTGTGGCTCTGACTCCTTCGGGAGCCAAAGGAGGCTGAGGATTCCCGGGGTTCCAGAGTCTCTGGGTTTTCATGGAACCGGGTTGGAATGGGGGTTGGATCCCGTTCCACCCCACAGACACTTCCCGCTGCTCCGGGACACTCCCGGGATGGGGCAGCCAAGGCTTTCCCGGGACACCATTCCAGAGGCTCCCAGGGAAGGATTTCATCCCAAAACCCCACCCAGCGCTGCCCCCGGCAGCTGGAAGCCCAAAGGCGAGCGATTCCCGATGGATTCGGGGCGATGTTCAAGGCCGGGACACCTCCGGTGACAGCCGAGGCTTCCCGGGGGAGCACCGGGAGCAGGGCTGAGCTCCACGGCATCCACCCGAGGGCTGGGCGCTGCAATTAGCGAGCGGCGCTAATTGCGGGCCGTGAGCTCAGAGGCTTCCCCACCCCCCAATGGAACAATCCCAGGCTGGGAATTCGCAGGGATGGATTGGGATCGGCTCTGCTTGGCTTTGGGGATTGAGCGAGGATGGAGAATCCCTCCGGCATCGCCCCCGTGGCCGCTGAAGCGTCGGGGAAGCGCCGATTGCGCTGGGTTTAGGGGCATTCCCAGGGATGGAGACCCCGGCACAGCCCTGGGAGACTTTTTCCAGCTGCTGTGGGGAGCCCAGCCAGGCTCCTTCACTCATCCCGGTATTTCCTGTGCGTTTTTACAGGGTTTTCCAGCATTCCCAGGGCGGCGGGGGCAGGATGGAGCTGAGGCTCAGGGAAAGCCCTGCGGGGCCGGTTCATCCCGAGCTCCCCGCCCTGCAGGACCCGGGTGCCCCCCAGAGCGTGAAAAACGAGGTTCACTCGCTTAATTAATTGTAAAAGGCTTAATATAAACCAAAAGGCAATTAGGAGACAAAGATTATAATAAAGCAAAGGGTTAAACCGGCCGGGTGCCGTGGCGTGGTGCCAGGATCACACCTGATATCTTTGGAACACTCCTTTTATCCCATCCTGCTGTGGGGTTTTAATGCATATCCATATTTTTCCAAGAAGTATTATTTTGCATGGCCCCGAATCCTCCTTTTTAAAGGTTTTAAAGGTTTTATTTCCCTTTATCACATTTTTATTTGGGCTGGGGCTCCTCCTTCTGCAGACCATCAGTGTCGAGAGCAGCCTAGCCCCATCATCTGAAGGTTTTCTGGCTCTGCACAGACAGGACACTGCCCCAATGTCCAAAATTCTTCTTGACCTAAGACTTGCTAGCAGGAGAAAAAGAAAAAGACACAGCAAAAGCATCTAATATATAACATTCATCTTAATATTTGTGAAAAGCCAATATCACAATATGGATTTATAACAGGAGCTCAGTGAGGGGCAGCCCCTGGCCCTGTCCCTGCTCCGTGAGGTTTCCCGGGAATGGAAGGGAAGGGAAAAGGAAAGGAAAGGAAAAGGAAAGGAAAGGAAAAAGGAAAGACCCCAAACTGCAGCTGGACAAACACTGCAGTTCCAGGCTGGATCAGCAGCAAGGAAAGGCTGCTGTTCTCTGAGGGGGACAGGGATGGGCTTTGCTGTCCCAATTCTAACTTGGGATGAGAACAGCGCCAGGAGCAGGGTGATGGGTACCTGGCCCTCCCAGCCTTTCACGGCTCATTTGTGGTTCCGGGAAGGACTCCTGGGCCACCAGTGCAGCAAGAGACTTCATTTCTTTGGGCTGTCAGTTTTCCTTAACTCCCCGAGCGGTGTCATCCTGATGGAGGGAGGAATCACCGGTCCTTCCCCTGCCCTGTCTCTGTCAATTGTCTCCAGGACTTCCGTCTCTCGCCCACCTTTCCAGTCCAGCTCTTTTTTCACTCTCAATTGCCTTATTGGCATGACACGGTCGGCGAGCATTGCCAAAGTTCATTTATCAAACGGGCCTCCCTGGAGCCGCCTTTTCTCGGCACAATTGCTCCCCAAAGACTGCCGGGGACGCCCCGGCCACGGCTGAGCGCTGCGGTTTAATGTCCTCATTAAACAGCGATGAATAATCGCCCCAGCCCTCGGCAGTGTCAGCCCGGCGCTGGCAGAGCCCGCAGCCTCTGCTCCGGCCCCGGGCAAGGGCTGCGAGCTCACCCCGAGCTGGATTTGGGTTGCGGACACCCATCCAATCCGGCCAGGAAAATCCCCGGCCGGCTGGGCTGGGACAGCTCAGACACAGAAATGATGATTCCTCTCCTTTTCCTGGCGTGAGGGGAGCTCAGGGGTTTGCCCAGCTCGGGATTAACCCCCACACACAAAACCAGCTCTCCTTCCAAAGTGTAAATCCAGCTCTGCCGGGCCTTCCCATGGAATTTGCTCCACTGAGGGCACTTGCAGGACTCGGAGCAGCTCCATCCCCGGCTGGGAAGTTCCTCCTCTGCTTCCAGAGGGATGTAACTGGTGGATGTTGGAGGTGAAACTGGTGGAACTGGGAAGGAGCTCTTTGCAGGGGCACGAGGTGACAGGACGAGGGGGAATGGCCAAGGGTGAGATGGGATCCGGGGAAGGAATTCCTCCCTGGGAGGGTGGAGAGGCACAGCTTATTCCATGGATTCCCCCTCTCTGGAAGTGTCCGAGGCCAGGTCGGAGCTAGCTGGGACAGTGGCAGGTGGCTCTGCCATGGCAGGGGGTGGGAAAATGGGATTTATGTCCCATCCAGGATTCTCTGAGCCACGGCAGCCTCACCCCTGTGCTGACCCCGCATCCCCCGGGATCCCGGCACAGGAGAGCCCCGCACGGGCTGACAGCAGGAATTCTGAATTCCTGACTCCTCCCGGGCAGGGCAGGGCTGGCATCCACACCCCAATTCCCCCGGGAGCCCAATCCCCGAGGGGAGCTCTGCTCTCGGCCGGCGGCACGGGCGGGTCCTGAGCCCAGCTCAGCTGAGCCGGGCTCGGTGACAGAGCCGGGACTGAGGGGACAGCGCTGATGGGCGGGCGGTGCCACGGTTCAGCTGCTGCGGGGTGACACGGAGAGCTCCTGTCAGCCCAGCCCCGGGGACAGATCCCAGTCCTGGGGACAGATCCCAGTCCCTGGGGACAGATCCCAGCCCTGGGGACAGATCCCAGTCCCTGGGGACAGATCCCAGTCCTGGGGACAGATGCCAGCCCTGGGGACAGATGCCAGCCCTGGGGACAGATGCCAGCCCTGGGGACAGATCCCAACCCTCGGGACAGATCCCTCCAGACTCATTCCAGCCCTTGGGACTCATTCCCTGTACCCGGCCTGGGCCACTGAAGAGCTCAGGGGTGGCTCACGAGGCTCAGGAAGGATCCTCAATTCCAGGTTTCTGCTGGCACCACTTCACCCGGGCTTTTCCCACAGCCTGATGGTTTTTGGATCCTGAATCCTGAACCGCAGGTCACATCTACCTAAGGAAGGCACTGCCCCACCAAACCCCACAGGATAAAGCTCAGAAGATGCCCGGACAATTCCCCCGCCTCTCTTCTTCCCTTTCTAGCTCCAAAACCCTCGAGTTTTCCCTGTTGGTTTTGGGGCTGGGCACAGCAGGTTTGTGCACGCTGCATCCAGGTCCCCTTTCCACGGCTGGGAGAGGATCCCAGCTGGAATGGGCAGCGCCCGTGGCCTCACATCCTCCCGCTCCTCCCCAACCCTCGGGATGTTCCAGATATTCCAGCAAAACAAAGCGGCGGCCTCGTAAAGAGAAAAACCTCCTATGGAGGCACTTGAGGGAAGATTTCCCCATCCCTGCTCCGGGAGACAATGGTGGGAAGGAAGTGGGACTCATCCTCCTCATTGTTCCCAGGTTCAATCGGCTCCTGGGGATTCACACCTCGGCAGCGAGCTGGGCTTTGTGCAGCCCCGTGGGGCAGAGCCGGGCTCTGCTGATCTCGGCTTTGCTCGGCTGAGGCCCAGCCCGTGGATGTGAGCCGGGAGGAACACCGGGCACAGAAAGGCTGTGCGTTTTTGGGGATGCTCCAGGGCTTGGAGGCCCCTGCACCGCGTCACAAGGAGCCGGCAGGAGGGTGTTTTTCTCCAGAACCTGTTTTCCAGATCCCTTGGCATCCTTCCACGGCTCTCGCCGCCTGCGTCATCCTTTTACGAGGCTGCCTCGTTCCCCGGGAGCCCCTTCCCCTCCCCTTCCCCTCCCCTTCCCTCTCAGCACTGAGATTTTATTTATTTGTTTATAACACTTCTCCTGTCCCCAGGACGCCTTTCATCCTGGAAACACGGAGCCGTTCGGGTGACAGGAGGGAGGGAACAGCCTGGGGACACCGGCAATTGCTGTCACTCCTT
Source organism: Parus major (assembly GCF_001522545.3). Classification (NCBI taxonomy): domain Eukaryota; kingdom Metazoa; phylum Chordata; class Aves; order Passeriformes; family Paridae; genus Parus; species Parus major. Next base: position 6,341,586 of record NC_031789.1, read on the forward strand.
AGCGTCCCCTGGGGATGCTCCAGAGCTGATCCCTGCGGGCCTGAGCCCCCGAGGACACGGAGCAGCCGGCCCGGCCACCCTCGCACTGCGGCTGCTGCCTGCAGACACCAACTGCGGCTCTTGGCTCCTCTTTAAAGACATTTTTGATCACGGATGGAGCAATTATGCCGGGAGGTTCTGCTGCTCTCGATGCTTTCAGAGGGGGCCGTGGGCAGGGGATGTCCCCCATTATCCCGGGTTGGTCCAAACCCGGTCCAGCCTGGCCTGGAACACTTCCAGGGATGGGCCGGGCACGGGAATGGCACAGAAAAGCCCAGGTGAAGCTGCTGGGGAGGGGCAGAGGAGCTCAGGTGCGGCTGGCACCGCTCGGGGAGGGCAGGTTCCGATTTCACAGCCGGGCTGGGGGAGCTGAACCCCCGGCCTGGCGAGTGTCAACAGCAATTAGCGCTTCACACCCGGCCCGAGAGGGATAAACACTCCCGAGGCAGCGGGGAAGGAGTGCCAGACAGGGAGGAGGGGAGCCCCCGGGACAATGCCTGCGGATGCCACCGCCAATTTCCCCCTTTTTTGCCAAGTTGGCGGCTGCTAGAACAGATGTTCCGCTATCCCAGACCTTTTCCTGTCTCCCCCGCGCTGCTTTGGGGTTCCTGGCTGGGGGGGTGGTCCAAGCGTTGGGGTTTGGTGCCCTGCAGAGCTTCGGAAGGGAGGAGGGGGTGTGCAGGGAGAGCGGAATCACAGCACTGAAAAGGTCGGAAATGACATTTCTGACCAGCAGGTCCAGCCATTCACCCAGCACCAAATCCCATCAGGCAGAGCTGGGATGGAGCTTTGTGCAGAAAACACCTTGGTTTTTCCGTGCTGGGAACGTGGAACAGGTACAAGTGCAGCAGCCTGAGAGGAGCTGAATGCACACATTGAGCACACTTTGTCACCGAGCCAATTTCCCGTCCTCCTTCTCAGGGAGCTGACGCAAATTTGGCTTTCAGGGTTCTCCTGTTCCTCCTGACAGTTCCCAGGAACCATGGCTGGCTCACTCCTGTTTGCCACTCGCTGGTGAAAAACAAGAGAGAGGTGCTGAGCCCCGGGGTTGGTGGGATTCGGGATTCCACAGCATTTTCCCTGCTGGAGGCCCATGGTGGGCTGAGAAAGCAGCACTAAGGAGCTGCCACCACACCAGGTCTGGAATTAAATATTAAACCTCTCCCTGCAGCCTCCACAGTGCCACTGCTAATGACATTTCCTGCTGGCACTGATGGATCCGAGCCCTGCCGTGCCAGATGCTGCCGCGGGAGCGAGGCCCTGCCGTCCTGCTGGACAGAGAGGGCAGAGAAATGAAGATTGATTCCTTGTTCCAGCACCCAGGAGCAGAGGCCCAGCAAAACTGAAATGATGATGTCAGCGCCTGAGTGAGCAGATCTCTGAGGAGAAGAGGGTCTGGCTGATTCCATCCCGAATGCAGTCCCAGGAGCTCCCAGGGAAGCCTGGAGCAGGCTGCTCTCCTCCTCAGCAGGATGCAAAGGCTGTCTGAGCCCAGCTCCTGCCTCGGGCTGGGCTCTGGGGCGAGCACAGAGTGCTGGAGGCCCGGAGCTCCGGGCTGTGCTGATCCCCAGCTCAGGTGAATGTCCCTCCCTGAATGTCCCTCCTGGCCACCAGCCCTGTCCCGGCTCCTGGAGCCCGCGGCAGCGCTGCCCCTCCTCTCCCCCAGCCCTGAGCTGCTCGGGGCCGCTCGAGCCTCGCACAAAGAGCCTTTGTGGACACGAGGAGAGGGCAGGCGGGCTCTTCAGGAGCCTGGCAGCAGCGAGTCCTGGCTGCCCATCCCTGTCTGCCCTCCTCCTCCTCCTCCTCCTCTCCCCAGCGCTGCCCTGCTCTCCTCACGCGTGCAGGGATGCGCTGCTGCTGCTGCGGAGGGAGAGCTCCCCAAAGCGGGGATGTGCTCCTGCCTCCAAAGCCCAGCAGCGCCCCGGGGAGCAGCTGATCCCACCCAGGGCAGCTCCCGGGGATGGGGAGGAGCATCCGGAGAGTCCCCGCTGGGCACCCGGGGCCGGCACCGCCCGGGACCCGCAGTGCCCGGGGCCGGCACTACCCGGGGCCGGCACTACCCGGGGCTGGCACTGCCCGGGGCTGGCACCGCCCAGGGCTCCCCGGGAGTGACAAACATCAGGCAGGTTCCCTGGCAGATGCGCTGCCGTCAGTTTGGGGCTGTTCCCCCGCAGTCACATGGATCCCATTAGCGCTGCGCTTAACATGAAGCAGAAGCAGCCACAGCCACCAGCGCCGCCCCGGCACAGACACAAATCTCGGGATGAAATCAGGCCAGAGCTCTGCTGTGCCTGGCTCCAGGGCCCTGGGAGCCGGGAGGGCACGCAGGGGCCGCCTGGAAAATTTTTCCTCGGGGCGGGGGAAGCCACCCGGGGCAGCTCGCTGGTGTCAAGCGGTTGTTTTTTAGTAGAGGGATGGGAACTCCCTGTGAGCTGTAATTCCATGGGTTTCACTTTCTGCATGGGAACTCCCTGTGTTCCACACGTCCTTGTTATTTACCCTCTGGAGAGGACCAGCAGCGCTCCATAATCTTTGTTTTCTGGATGGAAACTCCCGAGCTCCATCCACCCCCAGCCCCGTGCGAGGGGCCCCGGGCAGGCAGCGCTCGCCGACGGCTTTGCAAATATCCATTTATTTTCCTTCAAAGAAAGCCACCGAGCGCCTTTTCCTCGCCCTCTCCACCCCCTGTGTTCGTGCAAATCCACAGGACCCGCGGCCGGGACAGGGATTGCAACACGCGGCTGGTTGGGCAAGAGTCCGGCAGCAGAGGCGGGCGGGGGGCACCCTCCTGCAGGGTGCTGGTGACACTCTGTGGTGACAGCTCTGACACAAGCCACCCCTCCTGGGGGGCTGGCACAGCCCCGCGGGCTCGGCCCGATTCACTGCAGTGTCAAACAATTAACTTCTTCACACTTGCAGCCTCTAAACTCGCCCATAACTCAGAGGCGACAGACTCGGTGTTTATTTTCTGCTTGAAGAGGAGTCGGGTGCAGCTTCCAAAGGAAAACAAGCTCTTCCCAGATTTACAGCCGGGCTCCGGGCCGCAGGACACACGGCCGGGGGCTGGCACAGCTGGGGGCCGGGTCCTTCCCTGCAGAAAGCGGCATTGAGGAAGCGATTCCAGCGGCACAGAGCCGGGCTGAGGATGAGTCACTGGCCCCTGAGTCACCGTGGATGCAGCAGCAGCCGGTGACACCGATGGTGACACCGATGGTGACACCGATGGTGACACCAATTAGAACATGACGGGCTCAGGGCGCGGGGAAAGCCGGGCTGGGTCATGCTGTGCCCTCGAGCCCCCTGACGAGGCACTGCTGCTCACCTGCCGGGGATTTTATTCCCTTTGGAAGCTTTTGGGAGCAGGGATGTGAACTTGTCCCGCGGGAATCCCTCATCCACGCTCAGGGCTTTGGATTCCGTCCGGCTGGGCAGCGCGGCTGCCGTGCTGCACCGAGCCCCAGCTCAGCTCCAGCTGCCCCTTGTTCTGCTGCCCACAGCCCTGCACAGCTCCCCTGCCACGGCAGGGTGTGCCAGGCCTGACAGGATCCACACAGGAATATTCCCAGCGGGAAGCAGAAGCTCCGCTCCTGCCTGCCCGGGGGCTGCCCGTGGTGGGGCTGGGGGAGGAGGAGGAGGAGGAGGGCTGGGGCTGGGGCTGGGTTTGCAGCAGGTGCTGCTCAGCTTTGCCACCCCCTGTTTGTTTCTCCAGGCTGGAGATGTTTTGGGTGCTGTAACAGGGGAAGGGTTGCATAAAACCCGTGCCTGGGGACAGCCTGGGTTTGCAGCGTGGCCGGGGAGGGACACCAGGGACCAGAAATCTGCAGCCAAAGCTGGGCCTGGCTCGTGAGTGTGGGTCCTGATGCTGCCAGACGAGCCAAGGAATTTGCTCACAACATCCATATTTTGGTTGGAAGCAGGAGCACCTTCCCAGTCTGCTGTAAGCACTCCAGTTGCTACACAGGGATTGTTTTTTATAGCAACATCTCCAAGGCCTCAGCCTCGTTATCCCCATTTTTAGAAATGGAGAAGTAAGCAAAGGGAGGTGCTGCTGCTCTCAGGAGGTCTCCTGAGGGGCCAGCAGCACATCCCAGCTTCCCTGGAAGCCCCGTGGGCAGACAGGGAATCATCCTGGGAGCAGCTCCCAGCTCCCCCAGCCTTTCCCTGCCCCACAGCTGCTGCTCCAGGCTGACGGGAGGTTAAAAATGCAGCCCGTGGGGAGAGCAAAGTCTGCCAGTGCCTGCAGCAAGCTTCTCGCCTGCAGTTATTGCCTGGGGATTAGCAAAGGTCAGCCTTTAGTGCTCCAGCCCTTCCCAGTCTCTTCCTTTACTGCAGGTTCAGAGATTTTGTTGATTTAGCCTGATCTGGAAGTGCGTGGAAAAATCCCAGCCAGCCCGGGGGAGCCAGGGGAGCAGAATTCCTGCAGCAGATGTCATGGTGCTGGCAGGGGGAGAATTCCCCACCCCTGGCTGGGAATTCACAGGGTCCTGGTGGGCACCAAGCTCCTCACCAGCCCAGGCTGTGCCCGCCTGTCCCTGGCACCCTCCCTCTGGAAAAGCTGGATCCTGCCTCACCCTCTGCTCCTGCTGCTCCTGCCTGTTCAGTCTTTTCATCTCTTTTCTCCCTCCCGCCCATCTTCACTTTGCCCTGACAACTTTTCCTCCTGCCGTGCAGGATGTGGGAGGGATGAGAGCTGCAGATAATGAATAACCCCGGCTCTGCTCAGCTCTGCCTTCCTGGGAGAGCTCTGAGATTCCTGCTGCCCCCACCTCTGCCTCCCCCTGCAAGTGCTCTCACCCCAGTCATGTGCTGTCTGTTCCCAGAGCCTGATAAATCACAGCTGGCAGCTCCTGCTCCCAAAGACTCTGCTTTTATGGCTTTGGATCCGGTTTGAGCTTTTCCCCCGGCAGAGGGGTCACTGCAGTTTATCCCCAGGAAACTCCAGTGTGCAGCAGCGGCTCCGTGCTGAGATCTTGGGTAGGAGACACTCCCCAAGGAGAGGAGGAATTGCTTCTCCTGCCTCTGTCCCTTCCAGCAGCTCTGCAGGTGGGTCAGGCTCAGGGCGAGGGCTCCTGATCTCTCCTCTGTGCTGCCTCCACTGCTTCCCTGCTGTTGGCTCAGCTGCAAAGAAGCACTTGGCCTGGAAAAAGAAATGATCCAGAAAGGCAAACTCAGCACCTGGACAAAGTGGAGGCCTGGGACAGGACCAGATCGGTGCTGCTGCAGAAACCGCCCGAGCAAACAGCAGGAGAGCAGGGAGAGGCCGAGGAGAAGCTGCTGCTGAGCTCTGCTCTCTTCCCGAGCCTCGGGGTGAGTCCCACGCTGGATCCATCCTGCTCAGGAGACAGCAGCCAGGCAGGGCTGAACTCTCTGTGTCACACCAGTCCTGCAGGAGCCTGGCCACCAGAAACCTTTCCTGCCCTGCAGAGCCCCGGGGAACACTCCCAGTGCTATTCCATGGTGTGGATGCCACCGGCAGCTGCAGCTGTGGAGCCCATCCAGCTGTGCAGCTTCTCCAGCTGTGCAGCTTCTCCAGCTGTGCAGTGTCTCCAGCACTCCTGGAGCTGCCAGATCCACTGAGCCGTGCTGCAGAGCTCTGGCGTTATCCAGGTGAATGTTCCATGCACAGAAAGGAGCCTCTGGCATCCCTGCGGGGTGGGGGATGCTGGGGAAGGGCCCCCTTTGCTCCAGAAACCCCCAGGATCCCAAAGATGGGTCCAGCAGCTGGAAAAGGAGCAGCCCTGGGATAACCCAGGCTTATCCTTCTCCAGGGTCTGGATTTGGGGTGTGGGGCTGCCCCTTTTGCCACATCTCCCCAGGAGAGGGCCTGAAGGACATTCAGCCTTTCATCCCCCTTTCCAGCTGTGCCCCTTCCCTGTGGGGAGCTGGGGGTGGACACCTCCCTCAGCTCCAGATGTTCACACTGGTTTATTTTGGGTGCTTCCCTGGCTCTCTGTCCCCTTTCCCCTTCCCATTCCAAGAGCTGGAAAAGCCCTGTGACTTTGTTTTCCATTCCTGGCCTGACTTCAATCCCTGTCCCGGTGTTGTGTCCCTGCACCTCCTGCCAGCTGCAGGAATCGAGCATTCCAACACTTTTCCCATCTGCTCCCCAAACCAATATCAACCAAGACCCCTTGGAGGTGAGGGAGAGGAGGTGAGGACGTGGCTGCTCCTCAGAGGGCCCCATCCCCCTGGGATTTTGTGTCTCCTGGGCAGACACAGCCCCAGGACACTTTTCCTCTTGCCTGGGGAATGCTGAGAGAAGAGCCAGTGGTTGCTGCTCCCCACCCAGCCCTGCTCCCCTGCTGTGGGAGCACAGGGAGAGGAGGGGCTGGATCCTCCAGAGCAGGAGCACATTTCCAGCTCCCACTCAGGTTCACTTAAGGAACGTTACGGGGCTGGGCTTGGCCCCGAGGCTGCAGGGTCAGCACCACACAATATCCTGCTGACATCACCCCTGAGGGGCAGCTCCCCAGGGGAAGGGGCCTTGTCGAGCTGCTCCTCGGCACAAACACCTCCAAGAGGGCTCTGGCCTCTCCTCCAGCCTCCCCTGGCTCCCTTATCCAGGATCCTCGAGGAAAAGGTGGCGAGGGAAGAGTGGCCCTTTTCCCTCTGGCTCATCCCGGCCGCGCTCCGGGGAGGGGGCCGGGGGTCTGGATAACCTGCCTCATTAGTGGCTGTATGACATCATTATCTCACATTAGCCACACTCTTCCAGAGGTAATTGGGAAGCCTCTGGAATGGCCCTGTGACCTTTAATTAATGCAGCGGGGCCTTTTCCTTTGCGGTTCCTCACTCTGCCTCGAGCAGCTGCTTCTTGTTAAGATGCCAGAGCAGGGGAGCCTTGGTCCCATGCCGGGAGTTTCTGAGCCTCTCTCCCCCGGGGGAGGAATAAAAAAGGTGCAGGAACAGCCTCAGCTGCGCCTGACTCTCTGCAGCCTCTTTCCAGCAGCCTCTCGCTGGCTTCAGGCGCTGCCTGGGCAATTACCCAGGAGCTGATTATCCCAGCCAGGGCTCCTGCCCTGCCCACGCTGCCGGGAGGGCTCTTGGAAAAGTGGGGATGTGGAACCAACAGAGAGACCAAGGACTTTGGCTTGGAAAAGGAAAAGGAAGCATTCAGGGAGAAATTTTGGGTGGGGAAGTCCTGGCACAGGGCACCCAGCTGTGCCCCTTGATCCCTGGAAGTGTCCAAGGGCAGGTTGGACGGGGCTCGGAGCAGCCTGGGACAGTGGGAGGTGGCCCTGGCCGTGGCAGGGGGAGGGACTGAGCTTTTTCCCAGCCCAAACCATTGCAGGATTCCATGATTTGTCCCAGCTCTGGGTTTTTATGTTTTCTGCTCTGCCCAGGCTGCTGGGAGCCCCCTGAGGCACTGGAATGGATAATCCAGAGTCATTCCTGTGGCACCAGCTCTAATCCTAATTCTGCCTCAGGAACCTCTGTAAAACCCTCCAGCCTGAGGAGATCAGGGCTGGCTGCCGCTCTCCGTGGGGCTTTGTATTCAAAAATGTGGAAACAAATGAAAGGTAGCTCCATTCAGATCAGAGATTTTCATTCCCAGGTGAGGGAAGGCAGAGGATTTCAGGATTGGGGAGTGCTCAGGTCCTTGGGAGCCGTCGGCAGGCAGAGCTTGAGCTGTTCTGACAGTGGCATTTGGGCTGCTCAGGCCTTGGGGCTGAGCCTGCAGCTGCTCTTGGCACAGCTGGCACAGCTGGCACAGCTGGCACAGCGTCACCATCCCCCGCTGCCACCACATCCACAGGCGCTTGGAAACCCTTCCCATGGGCAGAGCGGGAATTCCCAAATTCCCGAGAATTTGGGAATTCCTGCTTTGGAGCCTCGGGATCGAGAGGGTTAATGGATGTCCTGGGTTCTGCTCTAATCCAAGCAGGGCTGGAGCGCTCCTGGAGCCGGGAATGAGGAGCCGGGAATGAGGAATGAACGAGCCGGGAACGGGGGAGCCGGGAACAGGGGAGCCGGGAACGGGGGAGCCGGGAA
>NC_031789.1:6349805-6352549 GCF_001522545.3 Parus major
ATCTTGGGAGCTGCTGGCAGTGGGCGGGATGGGATCGGGGATGGGATCGGGGATGGGATCGGGAATCAGTGCTGGGATCAGGTCTGGGATCAGGGCTGGGATCGGGGATCAGAGCAGGGATCAGGGCTGGGATCTGGGATCAGGGATCAGGTCTGGGATCAGGGATCAGGGCTGGGATCAGTGCTGGGATCAGGGATCAGGGATCAGGTCTGGGATCAGGGATCAGGGCTGGGATCAGGGATCAGGGATCAGGGCTGGGATCAGGGATCAGGGCTGGGATCAGTGCTGGGATCAGGGATCAGGGATCAGGTCTGGGATCAGGGATCAGGGCTGGGATCAGGGCTGGGATCAGGGATCAGGGCTGGGATCTGGGATCAGGGATCAGGGCTGGGATCAGGGATCAGGTCTGGGATCTGGGATCAGGGATCAGGGCTGGGATCAGGGATCAGGGCTGGGATCAGGGATCAGGTCTGGGATCAGGGCTAGGATCAGGTCTGGGATCAGAGCCAGGAACCATGTGCAGACATTACAACACCGCAGCCACAGCGCCCGGGCAGGAGTCGGAGCTGCTGGGAACGGAGTGAGGAAGTCGGGACCTTGCGGGCTGCCAGGGCCCTGCAGATGTGGAACAGCTTGTGTTTGGGGCTGGGCTGGGAGGAGAGGCCCTTTCAACCCCAAACATCGTTAATCAGCGCTGGGACAGCACGCGGAGCTGAGGCTGCCGCTCCTGCTACCGTTGTCCTTTCCAGCCGGAGCAGGGAGGGGAGAGCTTGGACGCTCCGGGAGAAGTCTCAGGTCCTTCTCCCTTTCTCTGCCTCGTTCCAGAGCCTGGCCTTGCTCCTGCTGGCCAGGCTGGTGACCGTGGTGGCCACCAGTGCCCATCCCAAGGCAGCCTGGTTTTGGGTGCAGCAGAGGAAGGGCACAGAGGGGTGGCCCAGGAGACCTCACTGCAGGGGCTGCTCTGGGGAGCAGGGACAGGAGCCAGGGGAAGGCTGGAGCTGTGCCAGGGGGTATTTTTGGGAAAGGTTGTTCCCCCCAGGCTCCCCAGGGAATGGTGACATTCCCGAGGCTGCCGGAGCTCCAGGAGCGCTTGGACGGCGCTGCCAGGGATGCGCAGGCTGCGATTTTGGGCTGTCCTGGTGGGAATAAGAGCTGGATGATCCCTGTGGGTCCCTCCCCACCCAGGACGTGGCTCTGTGAGCTCTGCTTTGACTCAGCCTGAGGCTTTTTGCCCCAAACACCCCAAAGGGAGGACAGACCCCACCCCAGAGCCCTTTGGGGGCTGTGGGCACAGAGCTGCTGCTGCCTCGGGGGTTTGGCACCGGGGACCCCCCTGCATCACCGAGCATTTCTGTTCCAGCACGAGGCAGGGCAGCTGGGGCATTAATAGGCAGACAGGACTCAGTTCCTTCATGCAGAAAAAGCAGATCTTTTATTCACATAACTCATTTTTATACATTTTTCACAGGCCTCGTGTGCAGCTCTGGGCACGAGTAGTTTCCTTGCCACTAAATTCACTGGTTAAAAGATGTTTTGTGTGTTCGTGCTGAGACTCTTCCTATTCATAGATGTTTGTATTTTTCTTTGTGGATTCTCACGGGACAGATTTATTGTTTTTGTAGGTGTAAACTTATTTTTCTCTCTGAGAATAGGTTATTGTGCTAACCGCCTTCCTTCTTACGATTTCTCCTTATGGGAACTCAGAAGTTACTTCTGGCTTAGCTAGAGCAGCAGAGTCTAAACCATTTACAATGCTTTTGTAATATCTCTGTTTGCAACAGGCAGAGAGTCCTGACATGCCCGAGGCAGTGTCAGCAAAGACCCCGAGGGTTTTCCCCTCTCCCAGAGGCACCGCAGCAGCCGGGGGGATGCTCAGGAGACCCCCCTGCCCTCCCCGGGCTGCTCCGGTACCACCACAGCCCCCGACTCCGGTTTCAGGATTCCCACGGACCCGCTCCACAGAATTTGAACCCCCGGAGAGTTTAAAAATCCAGGGGAGCCGCTGACTTGGTGGCTGTAAGTGACATCTAGTGGAAGCGGCAGGGAAAGGAGGGAACAGGTAAAAAATCCCCTCGGATTCGGGAGGGGGAAACGGATTCCTGGGAGCTGGAACTTCAGCCCAGAGCCTTTTCAGGACTTGCAAGTAAAAAATAAATCGAATAAACAGAATAATGATATGGATTAATAATGGAATAATAAAATAGGATAAAGAGAGAAAATAAAGAGAATAAAGAGAATGGCTTTGTCTGCCAGGGTAGGGATTGTCTCTCTTCAGTGGACATGGCAGAGGTCACCTGGCCCTGCAGCTGCTGTCCCCAAGGCAGGAGCACCCCAGGCCGTGCTGTGTGCTGCAGAGTCACGGAATCACGGAACAGCTTGGGCTGGAAGAACTCCAAAGCTCATCCAGTGCCACCCATGGCACAGCAGGGACACGTTCCACTCCCCCCGGCTGCTCCGAGCCCTGCCCAGCCTGGCTTTGGGCGTTCTCAGGGGCAGCCACAGCTGCTCTGACCCAGCCCTCTCATCCCTTTGGCTCTCCCTGCTGCCATCTCGGCCCGGGGACAGCTCTGGGACACGGGGACAGTGTCCCACAGTCCGGGCCTGCCCAGACCGAGCTGGGGACTCACAGACCCTGTGCCCTGGGACCAGTGCCCGCGGGTCCTGAGCTCTTCCTGCTGCCCCCGGGACATCTCCCTGCTCTGTTCCCTTCTCTCCAGAACATCTCCCTGCTCTGTTCCCCTCTC
>NC_031789.1:6352963-6354668 GCF_001522545.3 Parus major
GGGACATCTCCCCTCTCTGTTCCCCTCTCCCCGCTCCATCTCCCCTCTCTGTTCCCCTCTCCCGAGCTGCTGGCTCAGTTTCCCCGGCCCTGCCCCGGCCGGAGGGTCCCGCCGGCTCCGCGGCCGCTGCCCGGGGCTGCTCTTGCGAGAACGAAGCCAAAGCTTGCGCAGAAATCTGAAACCCGGCGAGACTTGGATTAGGAAGCCGAAACTCCGGCCAGGAGCAGGGCTTTGGGAAGAGCTTGGCAGAGTTTCAGGCGAGTGCGGGCTGGGTTTCAAGGGAGCCGAGCGTGACCTTTGCATGAGCCCGCTGCTGGCGGCTCGGGGAGCACGGGCTGGAATTTTAACAGAGCCTGGGGAGCGAGTTTCAGGCAAAAAAAAAAACAAAACAAAAAGAAACCAAACCCCAAAACCAAAAAAACTTAATGAGTTTGGGCAAAAACAATGCGGATCTGGGGTGGTTTGGGGGTGATAATTGCTGCTCACCTGCCCCCAAACCAGCAAAACCAGCCGGGTGGTTGCGGCTCCGCTGCACTCGCAGTTTCACTGCAGGGTTAACCCTTTCCTCAGCTCGGAGCTGTTCCTCCCGGCTTTCCCTGGGCTGGATCCGAATTCCTGTTTTTTCAGGAATCCCCGGGGAGGTTTCGTGCGGGGTCCGGGCTGTTTGTGAGCAGCTCAGCATTCCCTGATCCCGGGCTGAGCTCTGACAGCTCGGACCGCACAGGAATTTGTGGGAAGGAAGGGATGGATGGGATCGGGGGCAGATCCCGAGCTGGGAGGGCAGGGAGAGCATAAGGCCGCTGCTGTCAGTGCCTGAGGCACCGGGATCATCCAGCTAAAAGCGAAGGAGGAATGAGAAAATAATCACAAATAAATCTCTCTGTCCCGGGAAGGGCCGAGCTTGTCTCGCTCCTGGAGCTGTGTGATTTCTTTTTCCGTCGTGCTTTATTTTTTTTTTTCCATTGCTTTTGCTACAATCTCTCCCTTCCTGCCCTGCCGCGCAGCGTGTGATGGGTGTAGATCAGGGCAGGGAGGATCTTCCTAATCAAACGCACATTTCTCTGCATTGTCTGGGTTCTCTCCCGGGGAACTCAGCCAAACCCCCGCCCTCGGGAGCTTTCGGCCCTGCTTTGGAAAGCTGCACAAAGGTAGAATTCTCCCAAACGGAGTTTCTTGGGCAGGAAGGGAATTATTCCACATTGCCCTGAGAGCTCCTCTCCCACAAACTGAGGTTTCTTTAGGCTGGGAGCGGTGAGTGCCGAGCCTGGAGCGACAGGTTTCTCTGTCCCTAAGGAAGTGCCCTCCACGGCATTCCCGGTTTTCCTGCCTTTTCCATGCCCTTGATCCTGGCAGTTTCTCCCACGCTGTGTCCTGCCAGGCCCAGAGGCCACAGCTGCTGCGTTATTCGGGGCCCTTCTCCCGTTACAGGCTGGCTTTGGATATTTATGTCACAGCCGGATCCCAGGGCATCCATCCGGGACGTGCTGGGTGCCATCCACAGCATGGGGCTGGAGACACTGCAGTGTCCCAGTGTCATCCCAGTATCATCCCAGTATCATCCCAGTATCCCAGTGTCATCCCAGTGTCATCCCAGTGTCATCCCAGTATCCCAGTATCCCAGTGTCATCCCAGTGCCATCCACAGCATGGGGCTGGAGACACTGCAGTGTCCCAGTATCATCCCAGTGTCATCCCAGTATCCCAGT
>NC_031789.1:6355328-6364199 GCF_001522545.3 Parus major
CTGGAGAAACTGCAGCGTCCCAGTGTCATCCCAGTATCATCCCTGTGTCATCCCAGTGTCATCCCAGTGTCATCCCAGTATCATCCCAGTATCCCAGTATCATCCCAGTGTCATCCCAGTACCATCCCAGTATCATCCCAGCATCTGGCACCTGAGAGCTGCAGCCAGGAATCCCGGGAAGGAACGGGAGCCAAGAGGGAAACGGGTCCCAGGCTCTCCAGTGCCACTAACCGTCCTTGGCAAGGTGGCACCGTGTCCCTCTGCCACCCCTGGGCTCAGGGACAGCTGGACGTGCCCCTAAGGCCATGCTGGCCTTTCCTGGCCCCGCTGAAAGGAAGGGAAGGGGTGGCTGAGGTTTCATTTCCCCGTGGAGCTGGGTGGGTTCCTCCCTGGGCAGCCGGAGGGGAACACAGCCTGGGCCGTGTCCTGCTCCTGTGGGGTGAGTGTGGGGTGGGTGCAGCACGGCTGGGGCTGGCCTGGGGACCCCGGCCCCTTTCACGTTCCCTGCTGCGCTCTGCAGGCCGAGTGGGAAGGTTTCTGTGACCCAGCCCGGCTCTGAGGGAAGGAAATCGGCTGCGGCCAAGGAAAGGAAACCGCTCGGTTTCCCCTCCGCGTCTGCGAGGCGTGCGAGGGCAGCCGGAGCAGGGTGGGGATAGGAGGGGAAGGCGGCAGCTCCTTCCTTCCATGTGCTCTTGGCCAGGGAAGCGTGTCCTGGGCACTGTCTGCTCCTGCTGCGCCTGCCCGCGGCTCTCCCGGCTCCCTCCCGGCCGTGCAGTGCGGGACAGCAGCCACCACGGGGAGCTTCCATCCCACGGGATGGCCGGGCAGGACCAGGGCAGGAGCTGTCCCCTGGCCGCGGGGACACGGCCAGGAGCTGTCCCCTGCCCCTGGGGACACGACCAGGAGATGTTCCCTGCCCCTGGGGACACGACCAGGAGATGTCTCCTGCCCCTGGGGACAGACACAGCCAGGAGCTGTCCCCTGTCAGTGGGGACACAGCCAGGAGCTGTCCCCCGGCTCCCTGGGGTGGACAGAGGGCCATGGCCAGCACCTGGCCCTGGGGAGGGTCCCCGAGGGGATACAGCTCCCACAGCACCCCGGCCACAGCCAAGTCCAGCTGGGGTGTCCTGGTGGCCGAGGGGACAGCTGGAGCCTTGGGGCAGGGCCAGGGGGCAGGGGGGCAGCAGGGCCGGGGGGAGCAGGGCTGGGGGGCAGCAGGGCCAGGGGGCACCAGGGCCGGGGGGCAGCAGGACGGGGGGGCAGCAGGAGCCTCAGGACAGGGCCGGGGGTCAGGGGGCAGCAGGGCCGGGCTCACTCTCGAAGCCCCTGTGCTCAGGCAGCTCTTCAGGGCAGCTATTTCTGGCCCTGGGACAGGGAGGGCGTGCTGGGGGAGGAAGGTGGGAGGAAGGCTCCGGGGCTTGTGGGAGCTGAGGGTTATTTCTGGCTGGGCTTCGTGACCTGCCAGGCCACCCTTGGCACTCTGCAGCTCCCCCGTGCCAGGCTCTCCCTGAGCCCGCAGCCCAAGGCTCCCAGCACCACGTGGCCCTGGGTGGCTTGGGACAGCTGCCACACACCCTGCGAGGTTTGTCACAAGGCTGTGATGCTGCCTGTGGTCTGATGTCACCCTGCTGCGGCAATAAATGCCCTGGCAGCGCCCTAAATAGGTGAACCCTGCCCCAAGGTGATTTTGTGTCACCCTGGAGCGGGTGACTAAGGCAGAGAAGTGGCTCTGTGGGAAAAAGGACGGTCCCTGCCCCCCGGGTGTGCCAAAGGCCAGGAGCTCCATGGCCTGCCCCCCTTCCCTTCCCTGCTGGCCACCCCATGGAGTGACCCCGAGGGGAGCGGGGGACACTGGGACCACCAGCCGTGGCTGTGGCACAGTCACACACACCTTGGCTGGCACCTGGCATGTCCCCACCAGTTCTATATATGGGCCTGCCCTCTCCCGGCCGGTGGCACTGGGATCTCAAGTGACACCGGGGAGGGAGGGGGGTCTATTTTTAGCCCCTGAATGGATCTGAGCTGGAGCCGGGCTCTCTGCCCCCGTCAAGGGGACGGCATCATGTTGTGCTGGGAGGGTTCTCCTGCGTGGCTCCTCGAATGGCTCCATCCCCACCTGGCGCTGGGGGACAGGTACGATGGGCTTTGTCATCTCCCCGCTTGTCCTGCGGCCGGGTCCCCCCGGGCTGGGCTGGCCAGGGCCACGGGCAAGCAGCGGCTGCTTCCGTGGCTTTGCTGCAATGTCCCATTTGTGCTTCGTCAGGAATGCTCAGGAACATCAGTCCCGCTTCTTAAGCTGGATTGTAGGAAAAATGAGTAGGGAAGGGCGGGGGTGAGGTGTGATGGTGCTCTGGGGAGCATCCCAAAGGGCCGGTGCAGCTCTGGGGAGCATCCCAAAGGGCCGGTGCAGCTGTGGGGAGCATCCCAAAGCCCCGGTGCAGCTCTCGGGAGCATCCCAAAGCCCCGGTGCAGCTGTGGGGAGCATCCCAAAGCCCCGGTGCTGCCGTGCTGGGGCGCAGAGGCAGCAGGGACAGGAGGGGGTGGCAGTGGCTTCTCTCACTGCTTTCTGGGTTGTGTTCCAGCACAGCCATCCCCATCCCGCCGAGGCTGCCAGGGGCTGGGATTTCCAGCTGGAAACGGGTGAGGACGAATAGATGGGAGGCAGGAACCGGGGAGGGGCACACGTCTCGCCTCCGTCTGCCCACACCGCTGCTACCCCTCCTCCCTGACCTCTCCGTGCTCCCCCGGTGCAGGCATGGATAACTTCGAGTACAGCATCCAGCTGAACGACCGGGAATGGGCTGAGTTCTTCCAGGCTTCCGAGGAGTGCAGCCTGGCGCCCGCCTCGCTGGCCACGGCCGAGGAGCAGTGTCTCAGTGACATTGAGCAAGGGGAAGCCTCGGGACGGGACGGCGAGGTCGCCTCCAGGGCGGGCAGCGAGCCAGGGCCTGGCAGGGCCAGCGCTGCCCCACGTGGGGCCGGCACCGCCCCGCGGCTCTGCCCGGAGCGTGGGCACCGCTCCGAGCCCGAGCTGCTCCCGGACAGCGGCGGCGAAGCGGGGCCGGGCTGTGCCGGAGCGATCCCCGGTGCCGGGGCCGAGGCCGGGTGCCTGGCAGGCGCTGCCATGCCCAGCGCCCAGCGGAGGCAGCCGCCCCCCGGCCCGGCCGGTGCCTCGGCTCCGGGCAGCCCCGGGCAGGGAGCGGCCCCGGGCAGCCGGGTCCCGGAGCCCGAGCAGGGCGGGGATGCAGCAGCGGGACGAGCCCCGGTGGCACAGCCGGCGGTGCTGGCGCAGCCGGAGGCCCCGGCAGCCTGTGCCTCCGCCGAGGGATCGGCCGAGAAAAGCGCTGTCCCCTCGGAGCCCGGGCCGCGGGGACCCGCGGGGGACCCCCCGAGCCCGGCCCTGGGGACGGTGCCCGGGGCGGGCACGGAGCCGAGCTCGCCGGGCGGATCCCCCAGCGTGGTGAGGCCAAAGGTGCCGGCGCAGCCGAGGAAGAGCCGCAGGCAGCGCGGAGCCACCGAGGGGGACAGGGACCCTGCGGCGGCCGCGGCACCGGGAGCCACCGGAGCCGGGAAGGCCCTTCCGGGCTCCCCGATGTCCCCTCGGAAGGGCAAAGGGAAGGACAAGGCGGCCAAGGGAGCGCTGGTGAGGCTGGGCAGCGAGGAGGCTGCGGAGAACAAGCGGCCGGTGCCCGGCGTGGATGGCGGCGATCCCGGGGCTGCTCCCCCGAAGCAGAAGGGCAAGGAGCCGGGCCCGCAGTCCCCAGGGAAGGCAAAGGCCACCAAGCACCCCAAGGCAGGGCAGGCCGGTGGCTTGGGCGTACGTGACAGTGTCCCAGTGGTCCCTGGTGATGGAGCCGCGGCTCCTGCAGCAGAGGCGTGCCAGGAGATGCCAGGGAAACCTCTCCAGCCCCGGAGCTCGGCAGCGTTTGGAGGGAATGCTGCTGGGGGGGCTGGGGGGAAACCTGCAGCTGAGATCCCTGCAATTCCTGCAGCTGAGATCCCTGCAGTTCCTGCAGCTGAGATCCCTGCAATTCCTGCTGCTGAGATCCCTGCAATTCCTGCAGCTGAGATCCCTGCAATTCCTGCAGCTGAGATCCCTGCAATTCCTGCTGCTGAGATCCCTGCAGTTCCTGCAGCTGAGATCCCTGCAATTCCTGCAGCTGAGATCCCTGCAATTCCTGCTGCTGAGATCCCCAGAAAGCCCTCAGAGATTCCTGCAGTTCCTGCAGCTGAGATCCCTGGAATTCCTGCTGCTGAGATCCCCAGGAAGACCTCAGAGATCCCTGTAGTTCCTGCAGCTGAGATCCCTGCAGTTCCTGCAGCTGAGATTCCCAGGAAGTCTGCAGCTGAGATTCCCAGGAAACCCTCAGAGATCCCTGAGGTTCCTGCAGCTGGGATCCCATGGGAGCCTGTGGCTGTGATTCCCAGGAAACCTGTAGCTGAAATCCCTTGGGAGCCTGCAGTTGGCATCCCCAGGATTCCTGCAGCTGGGATGCCCAAGATCCCTACGATGGGGATCCCTTGGGAGCCTGCAACAGGGATCCCCAGTTCTGCAGTTGAGATCCCCAGGATCCCTGCAGCTGAGATCCCCAGGATTCCTGCCATTGAGATCCCGTGTGAGCCTGCAGCTGGGATCCCCTCGATTCCTGCAGCTGGGATCCCCTCGATTCCTGCAGCTGGGATCCCCTCGATTCCTGCAGCTGGGATCCCTTGGGGAGCTGCAGCTGAGATCTCCAGGGGGACGAGCCCCCTGTGCTTTGCTGATGGAGCCTCTGGCAAGCCCAGCTCTCTGGATGTGACCTGGCCCGAGATGTACGAATACCTGTTCTGCGATTCCCAGGAGGAGGAGGAGGAGCTGGGCAGCTCCGTGGAGGGGCGGAAATCGCCCTTGCAAAGGGAAATCTCCTGGCCCGAACTGTACGAGTATTTTTTCAATGAACCTGAAGGAAGCAGGAAAAAAGGCAAAGCTAAAGACAGGAAAAGAAAGAAGCCCAGCAGCTTGGACCGCTCTGGGCTGCAAAAGGAGGCTCCCAGCTCTGCTCCAGGCGAGGACACCGTGGTTATCCCAGTCCCTGACGTGTATGAACACTGCTTCCCAGAGAGAGCCCACAACAGGATGGGCTGGAGAGGGATTTTCTCGGTGGCTCCGGCCTCCGAGGTGAAGAAAGCTGTGGGGGCTTTGAGGTCCCTGCTGCAAAGGCAAATCCAGCTGGGAGGAGGCCAAGCCCCAACATCCCAGGCCCTGGTGCCCAGAAGATGCGGAGAGAAGCTCGCCCTGGTCCCGCTGGGAGGAGCCCAGGTGTGGCCAGAGGATGCAGACAGGGCCCTGGCACTGAGAGGTAAATCCTGTTATCCCCTGTAGGGACATGTGGGATTCTCCCTCGGGATTCTCCCTCCCTCTGTCCCCTGGGATTCTCCCTCGGGATTCTCCCTCCCTCTGTCCCCGTGCCAAGTGGGTGCTCCTGACCAGCTCCCCCAGCATGGACAGGGAATGTGGGACTGTGAAACCCATTGTGATCAGAAAAACACCCTCAGGAGACCTCAGAGGTCACCTGAGCATTGCCTGTTCCTGGAGGCAGGTGAGAGAAATGGGAATAAAGGGAGAAGTTTGACCCACAAGGACAGGCAGGGGATTTGTCTTTGAGCTCAAATGATGCTCAGAGTTAATATTAAACCCAAACAATGAGGGAGCCATCCCAAAGGGAGCCTCAAAATTGAGCTTCCAGTCTGTTTGTATGGAGAAAAAACCCCTTTGAGGTGGTCACAGCTAATTAATAAGCCAGTTTTAATTAAAAGCCTGATCAAATGAATAGGAGCAAAAATAGCCTGATCTTGAGCTAGGCCTGCAAGTTGTTGCAGCAGGGCAGGGGATGCAGGGCAGGGAATGCAGGGCAGGGGATGCAGGGCAGGGAATGCAAGGCAGGGGATGCAGGGCAGGGGATGCAGGGCAGGGAATTCAGGGCACTCAGGGATTTCCTCATCCCTGGAGGAGGCAGGAGTGGGCTGGGGTGCCCAGAGGGATGCTGAGCACTCTCGGGTGCTGTGCCTGGGGACACTGGGGCCAGGAAGGACACACAATTCCCGTGTCCCCAGGACTTGCTCTGTTCTAAATCTGCTGCCCAGACCCGATTCCAGCCGCCACAGAGAGCTGGCAAGGTCTGCAGGGAGGTGGTGAGGCAGCCTGGGGTGGCTTTAACAAACATTTCCTTGGGGTTTTGAGCAAAGTGTGAGACTGAGAGGGGTGAGAAATGTGCCACCGTGCCCTGGGAGTGCACAGAGCCCTGAGCAGAGCCCTGTGACTTCACCCCCCACCCAAAACCACCTTCAGCAATGATGTCCCGGGAGCACCAGGGATTCGCTGTCCCACAGGGAGGGGAGGGGTGGCAGAGGAGGTGGCACAAAGCCCCCAGAGCTCGTGCTGGTGTCGTGGCAGGAGCAGCAGAGGACCCACGGGTGCTGAGCCACAAGGACATGTGCCTCGTCTTCTGCGCCTTCGCGTCCTGGGCGGTGAAGACATCTGACCTGCAGGCTCCGGATGCCTGGAAGACCAGTACGTACAGTGCCAGCCTGGAGAGGGCTGGGCAGGGCTCTGAGGGACACTTGGCAGGGAGAAAAACCGGGGTATTTATACCTGCAGTGGGGAAATGCAGCCTTTTCCTGGTTTTCCAGAGTCGTTTCCATGCCTTGTCTCCCCTCTAATCCCGATTCCCGCTCGCTTCTTTTGCGCTTTCCCTACAAAGTGGCTGCTGAGCTGAGCTGTATCCACAGCCTTGCTCCATCCAGCCCCTGACAGGGATTGGTTTGTCAGGGCTTCCTCAGGAGTCGGAGTGAGCAGGTTTAGATTCCCTCATCCCAGCTGGAACAAAATTCCCAAGTTTTTTGATGTGCTCGGAAGTTTTAATCTTCTCCCCAAACACAGCTCAGCTGAGGCAGCATCTCCTGCACAGAGTCCTGGAGCTCCCTGGAGATCTGTGGGATCCTCTCCTCCCCAACCCCAGCACTTGGAAGCTGGTGGGGACAGAGGAAGCTGAGGAAACACAAATTCATGGAATCCCACAGGAGGGGGATGTCTGGATGAGCAGGGAACAGCTCAGGGAGAGCAGCATTCCCAATGGCCTGGAGAAGCCTTCCAGAGCAGCATTCCTCAATTCCTGCCCTGGAACACCCCTTCCATGGGAAGAAATGCCAGGATCAAGGCTTCCCGCTGCTTTTCCAGGCGAGGAATGTTCCCTGCGAAGGTCACCAGGAAGCTGACACCCCGGGCTGGGAATAGCTGCTGAGCTAAGGCTGCTCAGTGCCGTCATCACCAGCAGCTCCTGACCTGTTCCCCCTTGGCTGCTGAGTTTTTGGGATGGAGGACGTGGCCCTGGGAAAGGTGTGGAAAGCAGGATACGCTCCTCGTGCCCCGGGATGGAATAACCGGGAGAGGAGGGAGGCAGGAGCGGTTCCACAGCCCGGAGCAGTCATTGTCTCTGGGCATTTGGGCTTCTAACAAGCTGAATTTGCAGTCCTCTACCACATAAATCAAAATCCAGCCTGAATTTAAAGTTTTGGAGTCCAAAAACACGGCTTGGATTCCCGGTTTTGCTTGGGAATCAAGGGCACTTAAATCAAATCAAAAACATTTGGGTGCAAGTACAGAGCAGAGCTTGATTTATGTTTCATCCCCATTTGTTATTTCTTGTGTTCCTACATTTTTTGATTCGGAGTTTTGGATATTTTCTGCTTTTGGCTGGGACCAGAAAATCCCCAGAAAATCCCCAAAATGAGAATTTTCTTGGTGCCCTCCTGGTCCAAACGGAAGCAGGAGATGAAGGTGCTGTCCTGAAAATCCTGGTGGGATTTTCCTAGTGTGTCTTTCTCATCCAAGATCAAATCTCCAGCTGAACCTGTGGCTCCAACCAATCCATGAAATCCCCATCTAGATCTGTGTATCCCCCCAATCCATGAAATCTCCCCCTGGATCTCTCTATCCAACCACTGCACATCACCTATTGAGCATTTCCCTTAAAAACAGCCATTTTTATGGAATGCTGGTGTCTCTATGTACCCAAACTCTGGGATTTGATGTGGCCAGTCAGGCTTTGGGCAGCTGGGAACAAATTCCATCGTGGAATTGTGGAATCCAAATTGTGATGGGAATGAAAATCAAAGGCAGGAGGGGACTGGGAGAGGGAGAGCAGCGACCCCCCCGTGTCCCACGAGCAGTTTGGGACCCCCAGGGCTGGGGAAAGATCACGGAGTCACCGTGGGAATGTGTCGGGCTCTTTTCCAGTGTTCCTGGCGAGTTTTGGCACCCTCTCGGCCATCCGCTACTTCCGAAGGCAGGTCAGGGAAGGGCACCCCCGGACTTAACCCCTGCCGCGCCGCAGCCGCTGCCCGAGGCCGCCGGGCAGGGGCCGGGACTTTGTTCTGGACGCTGGGACAAGGCTGGAGCGAGCAGCGAGAACTTCTCCGGCCCCAGCCCCGCCGGGCCAGGGAGCGGGACCCTGCCGGGAACGGGAACTGACGGTAGGACAGGACAGGACAGGACAGACAGGACAGGGAATGGCCCCGGTCCCTCCGCCCCGCTGCGGTCACCTGGTGACGCTCGGAGGAAGCGGGGAAGAGCTTCGTCCCGACAAAAGAGCCGGGATATCTGAGAAGGAGGAAAAGACGGCTTTGGGAAGAGCTGGGCTACGGGGGGATGGAGGGGCCGCTCCCTCGGCACAGCCCGGCGCTCCCAGCACCGGTTTGATCACAGATCCAGCCCCACCAGGGCTCATCCTCTTCCATTTCGCTCCAACAAGTCCCAGCTCGGTGCAGCAGCTCGGGGATAAGGTTTCTGTCGCACGTGGCATGCAGGGTCTGTCCCTGGGGACACGTCCAGGG
>NC_031789.1:6364609-6365051 GCF_001522545.3 Parus major
GGGGAAGGGGCAGCCGGGGGGATCCTGCGGGACACTCACAGGGTGGGAAGGGCAGCACGGAAAGGGGCTGAGCTCAGGGAATTCTCAGGAAAGAGGACAGGGGGATGTTGGACAGGAGGGAGAAGGATGTGGGCGGGTTTGGCTGTGCCAATCAGCAGGGAAAGGGTCTGGATATTTGATTTATTTCCTTTTGTACCTCCCGTGCTGGGGAGACAAGGCTGGCTGGGGGAGACGTGGGCTGAGGGGGCCTGGAATGGAAAGTGTGAGAGGAAAATGGAACAGTTCCGTTTGCCCCTCTCCCCAGAGCCTCCACCACCACTCCAGGGCATTATTGAGGAGGAATTTCCTTCCCTCACGGGGCTGGTACCAGCAGCAATGTGGGATTGAGATCACAGAGGCTCTGAGGGCAGTCAGGGCTGCCGTGTGGGAGCTCTGCAGGATC
>NC_031789.1:6365353-6369535 GCF_001522545.3 Parus major
AGTGCCATCAGGCTTTGGCGTGTGCAGGGGTGGGCTGGAGGCCCTGGATTGCTGCTGACAGGAGGGCACAGAGAGATGTGGGACTGGGAGTTAGAGCTGGATGGGCTCTGCATGGGCTGGAGCAGCTGAACACCCACCGAGAGGGGTTCTGAGGAGGAGGAGAACACAGGGAATGTGCTGGAAGCTTCTAATAAAGTTCTGTCTCATTTACTACTCCTGTGTCCATCCCTCTGTCTGTGGGGAGCGTTAAAGGAGTCCTGGGCTTTCCAGGAGGATAAATCAATGCCCTGTGTGTGTGTGGCTGCAGAAGGGCAGGGTTTGGAGCCCTGGGCACAGAGCAGGCAGGGGGATGGGGCTGTGTCCCCTGTCCTTGGCTCAGTCCCCGTTCCTGCCCCTGGCTGTCACATGTCACCAGCAGCCGACCCAGAGATCCCTCCCGGCTCGGCTGCCCCCAGCTCGGCCCCAGGCAGCTCCTCTGGACAGAGCAGGGAGCAGGAGACCCTGCCCAGCAGCACAGCCTCCATCCCCTCCCTGCTCCCGCATCCCTCAGCACCCAGGAACAGCTGGCACTGCCTGCTCAGCTCTGCTGGCATCCACGGGATTTACCCCTGGCCAAAATGGTTTGTGTCTGTCCCAGGGCTTGAGGATTTCACCCAAACTGGGAGGGTTTCTGGCCGAACCCCTTCATGCCGAAGCTGCTTTTGGTGCGTGGCCTGCTCCAGGGGCAGGGAATGGGACAGGGCTGGGGTGTGGAGGCTGCCTGTGCCCAGGACAGCGGCATCTTTCCCAATCCTTCCCATCTTCTCCTGGCCTTGGGGACCAGTCCTGCTCCAGAGGAGCCACACCAGGCCCTTGGGGTGGGGACAGTGCCTCCTGGCTGTCCCTGAGCTGCTCCAGCAGGGAAAGGTTCAGTGCCCCCAAATCTTCCCCCTCCAAAGGATTTGGGGGAGAATAGTGGGAATACCCCGCTGTCCCCATGCCTCTGTCCCAGTGCTCTTCCCAGGAGAGCTGAGCGCTCCCAGGGGTGACAGGAGGTTCCTGTCACCTTTTGCTGTCTGTGATCTTCGCTGTCTGACCCTTCAGAGCTCGGCTGGGAGATGCCAGCAGGACTTGGCACCCCTCCCTGCCCCAGCCGCGCTCCACGCTCCTTTTGATCCGCCCTGCAGGGGGAGGGTGGGATGAATATTTCAGGAGCTGGATGCTCTCAGCCGGCCGCAGGAGTGAAAGGAATTATGGAAAGGTCCCGCTGCTGTCGGGTGATCTGGGAGCCTCTGCCATGCTCAGCCAGGGAGGAGAGCAGCCTGAAATTTTAACGCTTGGTTTATTCTCTGACCTTTTCAGCTCTCTCCTCCGCCTCACAGCAAGGCCGAGCGTGCCTGGGATGTTTTTCTCCACGGCCGAAATTGAGACAAAACCTCACAAATTCAATATACCCAAGGATTTCTCCCAGACAAAAGCTGCCGGGACCGAGGGGCTTTGACCTCCTGCAGGCAGCCAGGACCTGGCAGGATGGCAGCGACCTTTGGGTGCACCGTGGGCGCCCTGAGGCTGCTGCCGGGAGCGGTGCCATCCCTCCCTCGCTGTGCCCCGCACGTAGCTCCCTCATCTGACACCTCCCCATGTGCCAGGCACATGAAAAAGTCAGGCAGGTGCTCCCCGAGTTTCATCCCTCCCGGACACTCAGGGATGTCTCTCCCCCTTTGCCTGGGAATGGCTTTGGCCCAATTCCTTCCCTTGGATTTTTTTTTTTTTTTCCCTTTCACTTCTCGCTGCTGTAACCGGTGTGAAGCTTCCCGTGGGAATTCCTGCGGCCGTTCCCGGCTTTCCGCTGCCCTCCAGAGGGGTTTTGGGGGTTGATGCTGTGCCAGCCTCGGCAGAGCAGAGGGAGCAGTGACCCTGGGAGCGGCAGGAGCTCCGCTTGCTCCTCGGAGCTGGGAGAGCTCCGCATTTTTTGGTGGATTCTCCCACCCTCAGGGCGCTCGGGGAGTTGCTCCTCACAGCCCGGAGCGGATCCCGAACATCCCAGGGATTCGGGAAAGCAGGGATGGCTCCATCCCGAATTTCCTGTCCAGCAGAAACTGCGCCCCGAGGAATCCCCCAGCCTCAAAAGGCTTCGTAAAGATAATAAAAATACAGGACCAGGCTGATTTCTGCTACTCCCTGTGTGTTCTCATGGGGAATTTCTCCCAGCTCCCAAAGCCAAAGGAAAAGATTACAAACTCTGCTTTCTTCTGATTTTTTTCCCCCCTAAATTTCACTGTTTATTCTTTGAAAGGGGAAAAAAAAAAGTTTGGAATGGTGGCTTAAAATTCAGAGAGCAGAGAGAAATCCAACATTCCTGCAGCAGCCAGGGGAAGGATGGGCTCAGTGGTCGGGATTTAAGAGGTTTTTGTGTGTTTGCAGGTACCAATTTCCACCTCAATGCAACCCAGACAGATCTAAATAAACCAGTTTTTAAATCCTGAGTCTGCTGAGAAATGTGTTGGAGGAAAAGCAGGAGCAGGGGAAGTTTTACAGCCACAAACCCACCTGGGCCAGCATCCAAAGAGGGAAAACCCAAACCCAGGTCCTGACAAACGCTGGGGAGATTTTGGTCAAAGATTAACCCGAGCTGGAGACACTCAGGAGTCTGGAAATCCTCCTGGACACGGGATCCAGAGCCCCCAGGGCAGCGGTGATGGGCAAAAATTCACCTCCATCAAAGCAGAGGATGGCAAAGAGAGGGAAATGATGCCAGGGGATGGCATTGGGATTGTCCAGTCTCACAGAAATCCACAAGGAACTTTAATATCAACAGGAAAGGGATCTCCCCCTTTGATCATTGCTGTTGTAAGTGCATTAAAATACGATGGTGACCCTCAGAGTGCTCACTCAGGGGCATGGGGACCTCCCAGGGCATTTGAGATGTCCCCTAGCACGGTTTTGTTCAGAATAAATACATCTTTGGGGGTTATCAGCTACAAATCCTCTCCCCAAAACAGAGCAAACCTGAGAGAAAACAACAACAGCTCCAAGACCCTGAGCTTGCCCCTTTTACAGAACTGAACACCAGCCACAGCTAGAAAATTAAATAGCTCTTCAACTCAGCCACATTTACATTTAAATACACAGAACCCACTCAGACTTTACATGTAAACTTTGTTGGATACCTCCTAAAAAAAAAAAGAAAAAGAAAAAGAAAATACAACCAGAGATATTCAAGTACAAATTGTTGTGGTTGCACCAGAGGAAGAACCAAAGCAGAGGTTTTGTTGCTGTGTTTGATTTGCAGCCTCTGCAGGGAACAAAGGTTAAGAATTTAGAGCCTCAGGTGAAAACACTGGGATTTGCTGCTGACCTTCTAGAGGATCTGGCCTAAGAGGCTGGAAAATCATAACCCTGAGATTCTGTCCCTTGTTTGTGTCCTGTCCTGGCTCTGGAGGGGCCCAGAGGGACATCAGGGACATTCCAGCTCCCCTGGCCCTGCTCTGTCTGCGGGGCTTTGCCCATCCTGGAGTTCCTCCTGCAGGGAATTTCCACAGGCAGCGTTTGGGGTGAGCCCAGTGGGCTGGGAGGGATCCCTTGAGGGGAATTTGGGGTTTCCTCTGCAGGGAGGACCCCAGGGAGCACACATCACCTGGCATTTTTGCTGGCACCAGGTTTGGAGCCAGCACCGGCAGGAAGGAATCTTGCTGGCATAAAGTGGAAGGGAAATCCCGCTGTGCTCGGATCTGGTCGTGGCTTTTCCCCTCCATCCCCTCTCTGCTGCCTCTGATGGTGCAGGAGGACAATCCTGGGAGCTGCCAGCCCTGTGTGCCAGGGTGGGGAATGCCCTGAGCCTCCAGAGCTCACCGGGGGAAGCTTTGGCTGCTCCCAGGGGATCCTCAGAGGGACCAGCTGCCGGCTCTGGGGAGAAGAACCCAAATAATCCAGGCTCCTTTTTGGTTTTTGAGTGGCTGCTCCCTCTGGACACCGAGTCCCTTTCACCTGAGGGATCCTGGCCCTTTCTGCTCCTCGATTTTCAGGGGGCAAAGCTGTTCTCCCTGAGCCCACTCCTGCTCCTGCAGCCCCACAGAGCCTGGGGCTGCTGTGCTCTGCCCCCACCCTCGGATTTAGGGCAGGGATTGGAGCCCTGGGCTTGTGGGGCCATGGGGAGCAGAGCTCAGGGCTCTCCCCTTCCCTTCATCCCAGATTTGGGGCAGG
>NC_031789.1:6369640-6370167 GCF_001522545.3 Parus major
ATCCCAGATTTGGGGCAGGGATTGGAGCCCTGGAGCTGCCAGGGCAGGAGGAGCAGAGCTGCCAGGCTGTGGGGATCAGAGCTCAGGGCTCTTCCCTTCCCTTCATCCCAGATTTGGGGCAGGAATTGGAGCCCTGGAGCTGCCAGGCTGTGGGGATCAGAGCTCAGGGCTGTTCCCATCACATCCCTGGGCCCCAGCTCCCGGAGTGAAGCCCAGGGAGGGAAGAGCCCGGAGCTTTTCCCCGGCTGGAGCAGCCCTAGACGTGGTAGATGTGCTGGGCACACGGGGAACAGCGCGAGCCCGGCTCCCTCTCCTCAGCCTCCCACAGGTTGTCGTAGCTGAAGTCGCTCTGGAAGCTCTGGAAGCTCTGGAAGCTCTGGAAGCTCTGGAAGCTCTGCAGCTCGGCGTAGTCGTGCTGGGACGGACAGTCCTGGCAGGGACAGGGGACATCGGCCAGCTCCTGGGGACCAGAGCTGCCACCTGCACCGAGATGGGGACCACGATATGTATGGGGATATATGGAATAA
>NC_031789.1:6372897-6374552 GCF_001522545.3 Parus major
CCGGGGCCGCTCCCGGCTGCCCGCGGCACGGCAGGAGCCGCAATAAGAGCAGCCCCGGGCTGGATCCCCGCCGTGCCCAGCCGGGAGGAGCCGCCCGGCGCTGCCCGCCTGGAATCCAGCCCTGCTGGAAGCACCGGGCTGCGGATTCCGCCCCCTCCCCAAAAACCCTGCAGGGCTCAGGCGGCAGGAGAGGCCGTGGGGCATCCCCAGCGATCCGGGCGTGCCGAGAGCTGGCCACAAGTGGGAAAAGCAACTCAAGGGATGCAGAAGGACAGGGAAGAGCCGGGAAGGCTCGAGGGAAGGGGGTTGGGTCCCTGTTGGATCCCCACGGCTGGAAATGAAGCCTTTAACAGGCGCTGCCTTATCGCAGCCGGGAGTTCTTGGGGCTGGCCAAAGTGGGCTCTGGCTCTGACTCATTTCCAGTTTCGGGAGCCTGGCTCACGTCTCTGCCTTTGTCTGGGGGTTTCTGCCTCCTCCCGGGGTGGTTGTGAGCAGACAGGGGAAACCTGTTCCCCTCTGCCCCGCCCCGAAACGCTGCTCTGGAGTTTCCCCATCCCTCCTCAGATGGCAGGGAAAGAAGCAGCCCCAGGGCTGAGCCAGGAGCCTGGGAGCTGAGTCAGGGCCAGCTGGAAGCTCCTGCGGGAGGCTGGAGCCGGCCCCACTGGGAGCACTGGGGGAACTGGGGGTGTAGGGATCGGTGCAAAGGGGGAGCAGCGGTTGCTCCAGGGAGCTGGGAGCTGCTGAGGGATGAATTCCCACCCAGGGCAGGATGGAAACGGGGACAGGGCACTGGCAGCTCATCCCCAGGAGGGGCTGGAGCAAGGCTATAAAGCCCCAAATGCTGCTCATCCTTGTGGGATGGTGGAGACAATTCCCAGCTGGGCCAAGGAGGGGAATTCCTTAAGGAACAGTCACTGAGGGGTTGGGAAAGTGGCATCACTAAAAAACTGGTGGAGACATGCTGGAAAACCCTTGGAAGAGGAGGCTGTGTCCCATGAGGCAAGAACTTCCTGCTGATGCATTGCCTCAGGAACTGGGGCCCACATCCCGGGCCTTGCTCCATGTGCCACTGCAGCCTCCCCTGACAGCCCCTTTGCCATGGAAATGCTTTCACACCTGCTCCAAGCACCTGCCAGGCCCCTGTCCCTGCCAGCAGCACCGGCAGGGAAAGCTGAACCTGGCTCTTCCCAGGCAGGAGGATCCAGCCCCATCCCACACCCAGCCCCATCCCACACCCAGCCCCATCCTACATTCATCCTGATCCTTTATCCATCCTGATCCCACACCCAGCCCCATCTCACATTCATCCCCATCCTTCATTTATCCTGATCCTTTGTCCATCCTGATCCCACACCCATCCCATCCCCACCCATCCCTCACCCATCCCATCCCATCCCCATCCCGTACCCTGCCCAGCTCCAGCTGGGAGCTGTGTGCCGAGTAGGGCTCCTCGTACACCGGGGACTGCATTTCTGCCGCGGGGTTTTGGGACATGAGGCTGCAGACGCTCCTGGCTGGCTCCTGGCTGGGCAGCTGCTGCCCGCTGCTCTTGCCCTTGGATTTCCTGGCGCTGTTCCCCCTGCGCAGCTCCTGCGTGGGCAGCGCTGAGCTGGGCCAGCTGGGCTGTGCCAGGCTCTGGAATGAGAGGACAGACC
>NC_031789.1:6378607-6381701 GCF_001522545.3 Parus major
GCATCCTCCTGTACATCCCAGCTGGATTCCTGCCCCCGGGAGGATTGTGTGGGGCCGGCGCTCCATCCTCCCCTTCCCAGCAATCCCCGAGACACCCTCTGGATCAAAGTCCCACCTGGGGAACCTTCACCGAACATCCCACAGCTAACTGCAGCCTCCCCAGCCGCTCCCCCTCGCTGCTTTCCACCTCGCCCGGGGTCTTTTCCCACCGGAGGATCGGGGCGAGCCCCATTTCCCTGCGGCGCAGGCAGGGGCGGCTCCTGCGGGGCTGCAGCGCACAAGGGCCGGGCTGTTCCCCCAGCTGCGGGAAGGGAAGCGCCGCAGGAGCTCCCGTGCCCGGACACGCCGGTGGAAAAGCAGGTTCCCTGTCCCAGGCTGCTGAATCAGCCCCGGGAGAGCGGCACCGTGGGAATGGAACACGGCCTGGGAAGGGAACACGGCACGGGGCAGGTTTAGGGTTTCAAAAGAGATGATGAGCTCATGGGAGAGCCGGGCCCAGGCTCCCTTGCGTGGTGCCCCGTTCCCAGGAGCTACAAACAGCACATTCCCGAAAGCGGGCTGTGCCCGAGGCGTGTCCCGGCTGCTGGAAAACGCCTTCCAGAGCTGCTCTGGGATGGGGACAGCTCTGCCTGGTCACAGCCCTGCCCACGGGAAGGAGCCTCCCGGGAGATGCTCCTGGCAGGGAGAACAATGGGAGCTCTGCAGGACGAGGAGCAGGGCCCCGCTGGGTTCACGGTGGATTTCACAGCCCTCCAGCCCTGCAGGGCTGTTTGGCCCCGGCTCCCGGCTCGGTGACTCAGGGATGCAGCAGAGCAGCAGCTCCGGGGTCACAGCCAGGTCACTGCTCCTTCTGGCACATTTGTTCCAGCGCAGCAGGAGCAGAGAGCGCAGGGCTCTCAAGGAGCCATCAGATGATGCTCCAGATCCCAGGAGAACAGAAGGGAAGGGTGGAGAGGCCCTCGAGCACCACCGAGCCCAGCCACGCACCAGCACAGCCGTGCTCCCGCTGAGCTGTGTCCCCAAGTGCCACCGGGGCTGTCACTGCTCCCCTTCAGGGCCGTTCTGAGCGCTCGGTGCCACCGCCTGCCCGTGCTGAGGCTCCAGCAGTGCTCCCACAGGCAGACACCGCACAGAAGCTGCTCTGGCATCCCTTGGGATGCTCCCTGTCCCTGCTGTCCTTCTGCTCCCGCAGAGGGAGAACGCTGCCAGCGCTGCAGCAGCAGCAGCCTCCCCTCCCCTGCCCTCCCCTCGCTGCCTGTGCCCTTCCCCACAGCATCAGCTGCCCTGCCAGGCTGCTCCCAGCTCCAAAATGGTCCCGTGGCACCGAGCCTGGCAGGCAGAGCCCCCTCAGGGGCACTCTGGGCCCGTGCCAGCTCCTGTCTGGAGCAGGAGGGCTGGGCTCCCTGCCAGCACAGCCTCCCTCCTCCTCCTCCTCCTCCTCCTCCTCCTCCCAGAGACTCCTTGGCAGGCGGCTCCCTCCCCCTGGGCTGCTGGAGGAGGGCAGGTGTTTCTCATGGGAAGGGATCTTGCACCATCCCTGCTCCCTGCCAGCTGGCACGGGAGGGAGCACCAGGAGCACAGGGAGCGCAGGTGGAGGCGAGACAGCGGCAGGATGCTCCGAGAGGAACTCACCTTGAAACAGAGGCCATCGGGCTCCTCGGACACGATCACCAGCGTGGAGGGGTAGAGCACCAGGAGCCGGTCGTGCTGCTCCTTGGGAAGCAGAGAGGGAAAGGGTTGGACCCCTGGGAAGAGCCAGAGCTCAGAGCTGGAGAGCCCTTGGCTTTGTCCTTCTGACAGTGGCCTGGGGCAAGGGCTCTGGGAACATCTGAGCTGCTTCCCTGTGCTGGGAGAGGGCTCTGGGAACATCTGAGCTGCTTCCCTGTGCTGGGAGAGGGGTTTGGGAAGGGCCAGACTGCTTCTCTGCACCAGGAGATCCCCGCCAGCTCCAGCTGCCAGCGCTGTCCTTGTGCTGTCCCCAAGCCCCACTGCCAGCCCACAGGAGCAGCAAGAGAACTTTTTCCCTTTCCATGTGGGTGTTTTACACCCCTTGGGAGCTGCTGGATTGGTGGCAGCAGGGAGGCCACAGCAGTGATTCCATCCATGGACCCATCCCTCCATCCATCCATGGATCCATCCATNGTGGCCGTGCTGGGGTGTGGGATGTGCTGGTTTTGGGGTGAGTGAGGGGAATGAGGGGGTGCCCAGCAGGAAAAGGGCGCCAGGCACCAGCCCTGTCCCAGCTGGCAGAGGGGTCACCCGTTCCTTGCAGGAATCACAGAATATTCCAGCTTGGAAGGGACCCACAGGGATCACTGAGTGCAGAAGCCACCGCTGTCCTTGTGCCAGTGCCTCAGCACCCAAACCTGCCCCAGGCCGTGCCCAGCCTCTGCTTTCCAGGGAATTCAATGTCATTTCTGCCTCTCTGAAGTCCTGCAGCGCTTTCAATCATTTCCAGGGATCAGCAGCCTGCTGACAGCTCCGAGCTGAGTGCCACCAGGGTGTCACACACGGGACACGGGGTGCTCCGGCATCCTCACCTGCCCGGGCTGCGGCGGCTTTGGTCCCGAGAAGCTCTCGGAGCCCGAGAGGGAGGAGTCTGCGTTTCGGAACTGCGCGGTTTTCAGGCAGTAGAGCCACTCCTGGTAGTCCTGGTAGCTGGGACAGGTCACCCGGATGGAGTTTATCAGTCGGCCTGGAAAAACATCCCCGCGCTGCCGATCCCGGGCTGGATCCCTCGGGAATCCTCGGGAATCCTGCTGCTCCACCCCGCCCCACCTTCCATGGGATGTGGAGGTGTTGGTGTAGGGAATGCCCTGCCCTCGGTGCTGCCGTGGCCCCCAGGCTCTCCTGCCGGGCAGGACACGGAGGATCCCAAATTCCCAAGCAGGGCAGCACGGCCGGGGCTGTGCCAGGCGCTCCCTGCCCGTGCCAGGCACCCACCTTCGATCAAAAAGGAGCTTTTGTCATTCTCCTCGAACAGCACCTGGATGGCGTTGAGCGGGAGCTCTCCCTGTGGAGAGAGGGGCAGGATTGGGATCACGGAGCCAGCAGAGCTCCTGTCCGTGCCATGGGGCACAGCTCTGGGGCAGGA
>NC_031789.1:6384726-6387640 GCF_001522545.3 Parus major
CATCCATCATCCATCCCTGGAGCCGTGTCCTACCTGGAAGGGCAGGTGCTGGAGCTTCACCTTGGAGACACAGAGGATTTCTCCCAGGGATTCCCGCTGGGTTCCTCTCCATTCCTGCACGGGCAGGTTCTGCACGGACCAGCGCAGCTCCTCCTTGTCACCGGTGCTGGGCGTCCAGCCGCTCTAGGGACAGCACACCCTGAGCACGGGCACTCCCCTGCCTGCAGCAGGGCCTGGCCCACCTGGGGACACTTTTTTGGTGTGGCAGGAGCAGGAAAGAATAAATAAATCTGGGCAGGGGGCAGTTTTCCAGCTGGGAATGGATAATCACACCCAGGATCGCCTGGAAATGCCTTTCCAAGAGGGATATTCTGTTGTGGGAAGGGAATTAGAACACCCTCAGAGCCTGGGAGAGACAATCTCCTCAATCTGGGCCTGTTTTCCAGCCTTCAGCTTCCTCCTCCTCCTGATGTTTTGCAAGCTCTGGCTGGTTGCACAAGCACCCAAAAGCGTGAGAGCTTCTCTGAGCCAGAGCTGAGCTCCGACCCACGGAGGTTGTGCTGGTGCTGGTGGCACCCGTGGGTGGCAGCTCTTCCTTCCAGCACCCCCCTCCCCTGCCAGCACTCTCAGACCCCCCCTCGCAAGCTCTTTTTGCCCCCTTTTTCCCCAGGAAAGCCCCCCAAGGGAACCCATCCCAGCTGGGAGCCGGCAGTGGGACAGGCCATGGGACACCCACCTGGGACAGCAGGGGCAAGGCCAGGCCCCCTCCACAGAGCTGGATCTGCTTCTCCAGGTGGTAGAGCCACTGCTTCAGCTCGGCCTCCGAGGGGCAGAACACCACCAGGGGGTTCAGCAGAGGTCCTGGGGCGGGAGGGAGGCGGTGAGCGGAGCTGGGCAGGGATTGCAGCATCCAGCCGGCACAGCTGGCACTGCACGGCCCTCCACGGGTGAGGGGACACCCCTGTCCTGCTGCCACCACTGCCAGCCCTCCCTGCCACCTCCCTCCAGCTCTTCCTGCCACCCTCCAGCCATGGCAGAGCCTCCACGCTCTGCCCACCTCACCAAGGGCTCCTGGGGACACTCCTGTCCTGCTGCCACCACTGCCAGCCCTCCCTGCCACCCTCCTGTCACATCAGCCTTCCGAGGCTGCTCCAGCCCCTTCTCAGGTGCACCAAGCCCTGACCACCGGATGCTTTTTAACCCCAAAGCGGGCTAAGAACAAATCCCAAGGACGGCACAAAAGCCAAGCCTGATGTCCACAGCTGGATTTCAGCTTTTGAAGCCCCCAGCAGTTTGTGGGCAGCCTCTCTGGGGCAGGGACTGTCCCAAGGTGCTGCTCCCTCAGCAGAAATCCCTGCCTTATCTCCCAGTCTCACCTTGGCTCTGCACAGGGAGAGCACCAGCAGCTTCCTGACACTGTTTGTTTGTTTATTGCCTCACTGAACACCACCTGTGCCAGCCAAGCTGAGGATGACTCCAGACATCCCCTGGGAGGGAGGGACAGCCCTGCAGCTTGTTGATTTTAGTGTTTCCAGCTCTCACTCATCCCAGGGCAGGAGCGCAGCCTCCCACACCCTCTGCAATAATCACTCCTGGCAGGCTGCAGAGTGCATGTTGGCATTAATCATTTACCACTCAGCCCGTGTTAAACCCTGCTTGCTGCAGGCCCAGGAGGATCTGCTTCTGTGGGACTTGCAAGTGCCCA
Organism: Parus major; assembly: GCF_001522545.3. NCBI lineage: Eukaryota > Metazoa > Chordata > Aves > Passeriformes > Paridae > Parus > Parus major. Next base: position 6,386,432 of record NC_031789.1, read on the forward strand.
GATAAGGCCGGATAAACGCGGGACTTTGCCCTCCTGTGGTATCTTTAGTGCCCTAACTCCTGCATTATTTATAAACAACCTTTCACTCAGCCTTTGAAGCGCGTCTGTCCTGCAGGAAACGCTCGGTAAACAAAGCTGTGCTGGGGCAGAGACTCCCTGAGCGACTCCAAACCCAGGACAGCAATTTGGTGTCGAGCATTTTCTGGGCATCCACGTTTCCGTGGCTCTGCAGTTCTCCCGTTTCCTCTTCCCTCGGTTTCCCTGTCCTCACAAGGAGGATTCAGGGATGGTGGAGCAGCCAGGAGAGCTGGTGCTGCTCTCTGGGCATCCCCTGGCCATCAGGTCGTTACATGAATTACAAATGCAAATGGAAGGCAGCAGGAATCACAGGGCATGACCCTCACCCCGAGGGCATCACCCATTGCCACATCTAAACAGGGCCCAGAAGGAAGAGAAAATGAGGAAAGAAACTCCCGGGACACGCCTGGGGCTGGGGCAGGAGCTGCTGCGGGAAGTCTGAGCTGTGAATTCAGCCCCTGCCATCGCCCGGGCCCCAGGGACACGTCCCAGTGCCCCTCGGGCTCCTTCCTCTTTCCTTGGGACGCTCCCAGAGGAGCGCTGCAGGCAGGAGAGCCCCTTCCAGCCCAGGAGCAGCTTGTTCCCACCCAAACCCCTCCGAGGGGAGCCACCAAAGGGTGCCCAGGTGCTCCCCAAATCCCTCAGCACCCTGCAGGTGACAGCCAGCCCCTGTCCCCGTGCCAGGAGGGCTCTGCATCCTTCCTTCCCCGCATTTCCAGGATCCTGCAGCAGTTTCCAGGGAGCTGAGCCAGCCCTGGCCGTGCAGCAATGGGGAACTGTGTTCCCACAGCATTTCACAAGCCAGTGGCTCTGGGGTGCCTCAGAGTCATGGGATGAGGCTTTTCCACCATGACCCTGTGTGGGGACACGGGAAGGGCTCCTGGTCCCTCTGTGCCTCGATTCCTTCCCCTCTGAGCAGGGCAATAAAACTGTTCCAGCATGTCCCAGCAATCCCCAATATCCCTGCTTTGCTCCAGGGCGGTGCCACAGGGAGAGAGGCAGCTCATCCCTGGGCACTGCTGCCCATCCCAGGAACCTGAGCAGGGCCCTCAGGGTCACTCCCTGCCCTCAGGAGACGTGGGAGAAGGAATTCTCCTCCATTCCCTGCTCCCAGTGACCCAGCAGAGGTGG
>NC_031789.1:6387785-6390922 GCF_001522545.3 Parus major
CATTCCCTGCTCCCAGTGACCCAGCAGAGGTGGCAGAAGGAATTCTCCATTCCCTGCTCCCAGTGACCCAGCAGAGGTGGCAGAAGGAATTCTCCTCCATTCCCTGCTCCCAGTGACCCGGCAGAGGTGGGAACTGTCCCCACGTGTCCCCAGATGTCCCCAGGCCCATCCTTCCCCAGCCCTGGGCATCCCGGAGCAGGGAAAGACGTTTCCAGAAGAAAGGCAGAGTTCTCCCCCTGCAGCCTCAGGGGCAGCCACATGCCAGCCCCGCTCCCAAAGCTCTCACACCCACCTGAGATGTGGAAAGCGTGCTCCAGCTGCCCGGGGCTCTGCCCAGCCCCCAGCTCCCGCACCTCCAGCTCCTTCAGAGGCAGCAGCCCCTGGGGAAGGACAGCAGGGTCATTTTGGGCTCCGTCCCACAGCAACCCTCTGCCACGCTGAGGAATGGCTTTATATTCCATGGGGTTTGGGGCTTTTTCTTTCCATTTTTACAGAAACCTCGGTGAAATAATGGTGGTTCAACAGGAGAAAGCCAGAAAATGGGATTGGCCCTGGAGGAAGATTGAGCTGTCCAGTTCCCAGACTCTGGATGTTCAGATTCCCACCCTGGCAAAGGCCAGGAACAGGGGACAACTTTGTCCTCCCTCTTCTGGGCTCCCTAAACAACCTCCACAGGAGATGCTAATGGCTCTAATGCCTTGGGGCACATTAATTCCTTGTTAATTCCTCCACAATTAATAAACTCAGGAGCTGCTTCTAAAGGAGTCAGGAGGGTTTGGGATGTTGTTTGTCTCCTGACATGGGAATTTTCAGTTGAAGGCTGCCTTGGGGGTGACTGGAGAGGTTTTACTGATGTTTTACATCAACCTCAAGTCCCCTAAAGGCTAATTAATCATTTCTAAGAGGAGCTAATTCTACAATCATCTCCCAAACACGCTCGGTTTTAGTTCCTCAGTGGTGTGGAGGAAGAGAACATTCAGGGGCTGTTGTTTTACAGCTGTGGCTCTTTGGCTGAGGTGCAGAACAGCTCATTCATTATTTGTAACTCCCCAGCACCATCGGCTTGAAAGATTCATGAGTGGTTTGCCAGCAGAGCTCCCCGAGGCTCAGGTTTCTCTTCCCACCCTTTCCCACAGAATAATGAATGCTGGAAAAGCCCATCCTGCAGCTGGAGAACTCCCCCTTGGCCCCTGGGCCAGGGGAATTTTGGGTTTGCCAAGGGCTCAGCACAAAGGTGGCTCCAGGGCTGGGCTTTGGAACAAAACCCCCTTTTGGAGTTCAGCAGCCCCGGGAAGGACCTGGGGACATCCCCTGGAGTTTGTCTGCCCGGTGCCCCCAGCGTGGCCGCAGTGCCCAGAGCCCAGCGTGCCCAGGTGATGCCCAGGTGATGCCCACCTGGTAGGTGAGGCCATTGGGGCCCGTGGACTGGAAGTACAGGTAGGACTGGAACAGCTCCAGGAAGCAGTTGTTGACCTCCTGCAGAAGGGACACATTTGGGGTTATCTCAGGACACCTTTGGGGTTATCTCAGGACACCTTTGGGGTTATCTCAGGACACCTTTGGGTGACACCTCCCAGCCTCCCTCCGCATCCCAGGCTGATCCCTGCACGGAAAAGCTTCTCCAAGGGCCACATCTGTGCTCCTGGAAGCACTTCCCAGGTGCCCACAGGGACAATGCAGGTGGGCTCCGCGTGGCAGTGCCCAGGGAATTCTCCACGAGTCCCATTTCCCAGAACCACCCCTCCCTTCCCAGCCCTGCAGGGTCACACCATCCCTGGGCAGAGAAACACCCCCAAAGAGGCGTCTCAGCTTTACCTGGCAGTGCTGGAACTTGAACTTGACCTTGGAGTAATAAATCATTTTGCCCAAATTCCTGACAATCGTTTTCCTTCGGCCCTTCTTGAACAGGCTGGGGAACCTCTGGTCCAAGTTTTCCTTCTGGTTTTCCTGCTTCTGAATAATCTGTACCGAGGATACGAGAGGGGAAAAACAGATGAGAGCTGGTGGAAGAGACATTCCCAGAACATCTTCCCAGCAGGGATTCCTCGGAAAGGCTCCCTGGGCAGGTGCCCAGGATGGGCTGTTTGTTTTTGGGTCTCCTTGCCAACGTGGGGCCGGGGCTCAGTTACTGCCAGGAGCAGATCCTGCCCTAAAACTGCGGGTTCTGGGCTGGAAAAGAGGGGAACAGAGGCACATTTCACTTTCAGGGTGTCCCAGTGCCACAGAAAACCATCCCAGTGCACCCAGTGCCTTTCACGGGGGTGAGGGAAAGGTTTCCTGTGCTCTGATTCCAGCTGGGTTCCCATCTCGGGTCCCTGCTCGTGGTTTCTCTGGTTTCCAGGTGCCAGACAGTTCTGGGGCAGAGCCTTACAGCCACAGAAGCGGCTGCAAGGCAGATTTTGTCCCTGCAAAAAGCCTGGAAAAGCTACAGGAATGCAGGGAGCAGCACAGGAGAGGCAGGGCTGAGGAGAGGAGGCAGCACACAGGGCCGGGGGCTTCCCGGATTTCCCAATGGGAATTCTTCCTTCTGTGCAGCACAGCCCCACAACCCTCACCTCTCACACCCGGGGATAAAGTTCCCTGCGCTTTTCCTGGGAAGAGCACTTGGATTGCTGGGGCTGTCCTGGGGAGAAGGGAAGATCCACCGATCCTGCCCGCGGAGCCTGGAACCTGAGCTTTGCCGGCCACTTCCAGACCCCGGGAATTCATTCCCGAGGCAGGGCTGGGCGAGGGAAGGCTCGCGGAGCTTCCCTGCGGTTCAGCAGGGCTGCTGACACCCCCGGCACGTCCCCGCTCCCGGAGCATCCCTGCTGTGCCAGGGACAGCTGCGGCTGCCCGTGATGGATGAGGATGAGGAAGAGGCACAGACACCCAGCTCCATCCTGCGGGGCCCCTCCGTGACTCACCCCGCTGGCATGGGGTCATTCATCCCGCTCCAGACACGGCAGGGAGCCGGGAATGGAGCGGGAATGGAGCGGGAATGGAGCTGGGAATGGAGCGGGAATGGAGCGGGAATGGAGCCGGGAATGGAGCGGGAATGGAACTGGGAATGGAACTGGGAATGGAACTGGGAATGGAACTGGGAATGGAACTGGGAATGGAACTGGGAATGGAACTGGGAATGGAGTGGGAATGGA
>NC_031789.1:6392564-6406624 GCF_001522545.3 Parus major
AGCCCAAAGTGGTCAGGACCCTTCCACCTGCAGAGCACAGGGCTCCTTCCAGGCCCTCGCTGAATTTGGGTTGCTGTTTTTAGGACACGAGTTAACCCCTTCCTGCTGAAATCCTCCCTCCAAATTCCCAGCTACGGAACAGAACTTAGGGAACACCCTGGGTGCCCAGTAAAGGTCTCACTGGGGCAGCTCAGCGCAGGAAAATGGTATTTGTGCCACAAATGCAGAGCAAAGAGCAGCTGGTGACAAAACACAGCTCGGATAAGGGCACCAGCAGCACCTGGGAGCGGGGAGAGGGTGAGGTGATAAAATCGTGGGCACGGAGATAAGGAACAGCACCAGGCTCCAGCTGCCAGGGCACTGCTGCTGCCTGGGACAATTCCCAGAAATGAACAAGGCTCCCGGAATCTGGGAAGGCAGCAGCAGCACCGGGAAAGAGCTTCCAGAAGGATGGGAGAGCTTCCACAGCCGCTGGTGTGGCAAGGAATAAATGGAATATTTCCCTCCCCAAACGAGCTTGGGAGGGGTGGCAGCGAGGCTGAGGAGAGGGATGTAATGGCTGAGCACAGGAGCAGCTCCAAGGCCATGGAAAACCGGGATCGCATCCCTGAAATCTGCTGCCCCTCCAGCTAAAGGGGCCGGAGTTTTCCCTCCCGCTGGAATTCTCCGCAGGCCGGGCCGTGCAGTCTCCCCCAGCCCCATCCCGGTTCCCGTTATCCCAGCGGTGCCAATCCCTGGAAAGGGCTGTTCCCGGCCGGGGAGCGGCTGTCCTGACACGTTCTCACCGTTCAGGTAGAACGAGTTCCCGAGCGAGCGCTGAATCAGCGGCAGGAGGAGCCCAGCGCTGCCCCGGGGCTCCCGGAGCCGCCGTTCCATGGGAACAGCACGGAGCCTCCCCCGGAGCCAGCGGGAGCCCTGGGAACGGTGCGGGGTGCGGGATGTGTCTGTGCTCAGAGCCGGGCGATGCCAGCAGCTCCCGGGAGGTTTTTCCCTGCGCTCTACCCCGGCCCTGCCGCCGCCGCCGCTCCCAAAATCGCGGCTGGGGACAGGGACAAAGCCCAGGCTCCTCCAGGCCGCACAGGGAGCTGGGCCGAGCCGGGAGTTTGCATCCCCTCTGCCCCAGGCGAGGGTGAAGGTCAAAATCCTGCTCCCCGCTCCTTCCTCCCGTGCTGGAGAGATCCCGGGAGCTCCCGGGTGAAGCATCTCCCTTCCCCAGGATCCACCAACACTGACGGCTCATCCTGCTCCCCACGGAACCGGCCAGGATCCGTCTGGGACCTGGTTTTTGCTGCCTGATCCCTTTGGATCCAGCCGATTCCCACGGGGAGCCTTTCCTGGAATTCCCTCTGCCTGGCGCTGAGGCCGTGCCTCAGTTTCCCCTTCCCCACACGCACGGGATTGATGAACACCCAGCGCAGCCCAAACGCTCCCAAAATTCCACCCACACCTCTGGCCCACCCAGCGGGACCCTCGGGGGCTCCTGGCTCCCCTCTGCTCCCCCGAGCAGCGCTGGGAACGGGGCCATGTGGCCACAAGGCTGGGCCGTGCCTGGGGCAGCCCTGCCCTTCCTGATTCCCTTCCCAGGCTCCTCGCTAATCCGCTCCTGCTCCGTCTCATTCCGGCGTGGGAATGAATCACCCCACCTGCCAAAGTTCGCTCGGCTTTTCCCTTCCCTCGCAGGCGGCCCAGAAACAAAGGAACCGAGAGCAAAAGGTGTGGGGGAGATGTCCCCCTGTCCCCATATCCCCCTGTCCCCACATCACCACATCCCCCTGTCCCCTTGTCCCCTGTCCCCATGTTCCCACATCCCCATGTCCCCCTGTCCCCTTGTCCTCATGCCCCCTGTCCCCACATCCCCCTGTCCCCTGTCCCCAAATCCCCCTGTCCCCCTGACCTCACAAACCCCTGTCCCCTGTCCCCATGTTCCCTGTCCCCACATCCTCCTGTCCCCATGTCCTCACATCCCCCTGTCCCCAAATCCCCCATCCCCATGTCCCCTGTCCCCTGCTGGCTCCCAGCACCACCCCTGGCTGAGCCAGGTCCCCTCAGGGCTGGGAGAGCTCATCCCTTGCTGGGGTGTCCCTGGGACGGAGCTGCTGCCACCCCCAGCCCAAAGCAGTGTCCCCCCAAGGGCTGTGCTCGGGGTGGGTGGGAATAAACCCTGGAGCAGCGGGGAGGGGGCTGCAGCTGCTGGAACTTGCCTTTGCTGGAATATACTGCAGGATTTTGTCCGTGGTCGTGTCTCTCTCCTGGCCTCCATCTATCCCAAAAAAGCTGGGCAGCTTTTTCTTGCCATTTTGTCTACAGAGGGAAAAAAAACCCAAAACACACATGGAAACGGATCCAGGCTGAGGCACAGTGAATCCTGCCCAGAAATAAGGAAGCCAGAGCACCAAGCAAGCGATTTGTCACGGGCTTTCGAGTCATCCCAGCCCGGCCGAGGGCTGACAAAGCCTGCGAGAACTGCAATGGGATTTTCCTGCACTTGTTGGGGTTTCTCTGCTTTTTTACAGCCAAATGATCAGCTCGGCTCATCTGTGCCCCCAGAGCAGCGCAGGGCCCTGGCAGCTCCTGCAGAGCCCCTGGAACGGGGAGGGATCCGCACAGATCCGCGGGCAGATATTCACAGAGGGTTCGTTTCTGCCTCGGTGGCCTCCCTGTCCCGTTCCTCCCATTCCCAGTTTCTCCCCACGTGCACACCAGTACCAGGCAGCCACTGGGAAGTGCTGGGACATCCTCAGAATCCAGCAGAAAACCAGGATAATCCCCATGAGTGTGGGGAGCTGGGGGTCAGTGGGACAGGAGGAGCTCTGGGGCTTGGCTGTCCCACCACAGGGCCCTGATGTGAGACCCCCAGAGCCCAAATTCCCGGAGGGATCCCTCCTCTTTCACCCCAAATTCCCTGAGGGATTCCCCCTCTTTTACCCCAAATTCCCTGAGGGATTCCCCCTCTTTTACCCCAAATTCCCTGAAGGATCCCCCCTCTTTTACCCCACAGGAGCTCCTCAGGCTCCCACAGGTTTGCTGCTGATTTCTGGCAGCACAGGACACCAAGGGGACACTTCAGGGTCTCCTTTTAATCAGAAACCCCTCAGTCTGGCAGAGTTTTGGGGATTTTTGGCACAGCCCTGTCACTAAAGCCAGCACAGCCGGGGCTGGCAGGTCCGTGAGGAATCACCCAGCTCCCTCCGGAGCTCTGTCCCAGCTCTGGCTGAGCTGCTGGGAGCAGGGGGAAAGCTGGGAGATGAATTCCCTGGAGCTGTTTTGGGACAGCCACCCACGGCCGCGCTCCCTGAGCCCTGCCCTGGCCAGCCCTACACCCAAACCCCCAAACCCCCAAACCCCCAAATCCCGGATATTTTCTGCTGCTCTTCCTTCGGGTTTACAAACACAAATCCTACAGCAGAGCGCTGGGATTTGGGGCGTTCTCCCCAAAACCTGAGGAGTGGGAGCGTTGTTTTCCACCACCACCACTCTGAATAAAACCACTCGCAAGTGAAATCTGGGAATATCAGGTGTTCTGCACCTCGTCCCGCCGGAGGGAGCTTAATTACCCAAACAAAAATTAACTCATTGGCGCTTCTCCCGAGGGCCGAGAATTCCATCCCAGGCACTCGGGGCCGGCTGATCCCGGGGTTTGGAAATGGCCAGCACGCCCGAAACCACCGGGAATTAGGAAATCCCCGCCAGGAGAGATGCCGCAGGGGATCCAGAGCCGGACGGGGGGTACTCACTCCTTCTTCAGCGAGGGTTTCCTCCTGAAGGAGCTCCTGAAGCCGCCGGGAGCCTGCGGGACACAGGCGATGTTCCCCATGTCGGGACCGCTCCGGGACCGCTCCGGGACCGCTCCCGGCCGCTCCTCTCTCCCCGCCGGGACTCGAGTGGGTGTGGGCACAGCCCGATCCTGCCCCTCGCTCCCGCCCCGCGGGCTGGGAGGGGCGAGCCCGGTACCTGTTCCCAGGGAATTCACCCCGAGCCGCCCGCAATTCCCGAGGCTCCGGCGGCTCCGAGCTGCGGCCGCACAGGAACCCATCCCGGAGCGCTGTCCCGAGTGGAATTCGGCCGCAGCTCGGGCCGAGATAAGGCTGCAGAGAGATAAAAGCGGCGGTGGTTGTTTAAGCATTAACAAAAATCTCCGGGGTTCCAAAGGCCGCTCCCAGCCGGGTTAAAAATACAAAAATAAATGGGCAGCGGGAAAAAAGCATCGAAATGGGAACGCTAATCGAAATCTAGGAATGGTGGGAAATGGATGGAGGAAGCAAAGAGCAAAATGAGATGAGCACGAGCAGCAAAAAAATAAAAAGAATATTTGTAGGAGAAATGCTTTAAAAGGAAGGGAAGTGAAGATTTCTGACCGTGCTGTGAGTGACTCGCTGCATGGAAATACAAACAATAAAAAGGAGAAGTTGGTGACAAAAGGTAAATGCAGACTCAATATTTCTGTGCTGAAAAAAAAACAAACCCCAGGAATTAGGAAGAATTCCCAGCCATAGGAAAGGAGAAACCCTTTTCATTTTTGGGTGGCTGCTAAGAAGTAAACACAAAATTTGAATGCTCCGGATCCAAAAATAGAGAGAATTCAGGTCAGAAAGTTTGAAAGAGCTGAACACAAAGGGCTTGGGTTGCTGTTGCAGTAAAGTCTTGCAGGACCATGGATTTGCAAAGAAATTGCATAATTTAAAAGGGATATCAGCGTTTCCACGGGTAAAATACCACCCCGGTAATTATGGGGTTGCCAGTTGCCAGTAATTCCTGGGAAAATGATGTAACAGCTGTGAGGGAGTTGGATTAACTTTGAGAATTACAGGAGGAGAACATAATTAATACAAATCAGCACGGGGCTGTGGAAATCAGATCTTGTCAAACCGACTGAATTGATGGCACGTTTGAAAAAAAAAATCCGATTTAGTGGACATAAATAATAAATAACATAAAGGATGTGATGTGACAAATCTACAGGTTATTTTAGGAGGACTCTGAGAGGAGATTTTCCTGTTGGAATCAAGCTGGGCTTGACAGACACACACTGGGTGTGTTGGACTGTTCCCATTTGAGTTTTACCCTCGCAGTAACAAAATATTCCCCAAAAGGGATGGCACAGTCAGGCTGCACTCGCCAGGAGAGAGCAGCTGAAATCGGATGTGCCATAAAATTTCTCCCCTTTTCTGCCCTTTGAAAGCAGCTCCTTTATCCCCCTCCCCTTTCCGTCCAAAAACCATTAACCCTTCCTAGCCCAGGGAAGCACCAGGACACCCCTCCAGAGGGGCCCCGGTAGAAATTCCGTGGTTTTCATGGCAGGGCTCGCTGGTGTGAGCTGGGAAATGAGGCTGTGACGGGAAAGCAGCAGCCCAACACCTCCTGGCCGAGCTCAGACACTGCAGCAAACAGCCCCAGCTGTGCTTCACGCAGGAACAGCTCCATTCCTCCTGGATCCGTGGCTAACGCGGTCAGGCCGTGACCACAAACGTGCTGTTCCTGCAGTGTGCTGCAAATAAAACCTCCTGCTCGCAGCAGGGACACAGCTGCTGCTGCTGTCACAGTCCTGTTTGCTGGTGGGACACCCCAGGTCACAGGGCCAGGGGGCTGGGACAGGATTGCCACCAGCACAGGGCACAGAGCTCTCCTGGAGCCACAGTTCTGCTCCCAGGACAGCCTGAGCTGGAGGGAAGCAGTGCCGGGACTCCGGGAAGGCTTTCAGAGCCCAGCAGTTATTTATAAGTTATTTATAGGAGGCAAAGCAGAAGCAGGAGCAGCAGGAAAGGGAACACGAGGGGCTGAAGCCAGACCAGGCATTCCAGCTCCCCCTCGGGCCCCAGGGCAGCTCCTTCAGCCCCTGCAGGACACAGCATTCCCCTCCCTGGGCAGCAGGATGGCACCAGCTGGGCCTGTCCCCAGCCACGGGGACAGAGCGAGGGTGGCAGCAGGAGGGGCAGCACGGGGCTCCTGCTCTGCTCCACGCAGGGAGAGCTGCCAGGGAGCCCTGGCGAGGCCAACCCGGGGCTTGGTGGCACCAGAGGTGTGAATCAGCCTGGCTCTGGAGCCTCTGGGCTTTTCCCACAGGGGCCCAGCACCAGCAGCACCTTTGTCCTGGGATCAGGGGAGGGTGACACACTGGGGACAAAATCCCCACTGTGAATACAAAGCCCCCCACACCCACCCAGGCCCCCAACAGCCTCAGCTGAGCCTGGCATTGGGCAAAAAGCTGCTGCTTTTAGCTCAGCTGTGCCACAGCAGAGCATTCCAAACTGGTTTGGGCCCCTCTGGCCTCCAACACCCCCACCAGCAGGGCAGTTCTGAGCAAATGCCTCCAGGCCTGGAGCAGCACCCTGGCAGGTGAGAGCTCACAGAGTCATCCCAAGTCAGAGGGGATCCAGAGTCCAGCCCCGGCCCAGACACCCCAACAACCCCACCCTGTCCCCGAGAGCGTTGTCCAAACACTCCTGGAGCTCTGGGACCCCTTCCCCGAGGGGCCTGGGCAGTGCCCAACACCCTCTGAGGGAAGAACCTTTCCCTGATCTCCATCCCAAACCCTCCCCTGGCACAGCCTGGCTGCTCAGAGCAGATCCCTCCCCTGCCCTGGGAAGCAGCAGGAGGGAGCAGCCCCAGGAGGCAGCCAGGGCAGGGAGAGTGAAGGATGCACGGGGCAGGATCCGGTATCCAAGAAAATGTCTTTATTGTACACGTTGGCTTCTATTGCTTGTGTCCCCTCCCCAGTCCCGTGTAGTGCAAAAAATTCCGAGAAACAGAGTTCCACATAAATAAAGTTACAGAGAAATCAAAGTGACAACGCTTGGACATGGATCTGGACCAGGTGTGCCCAGCAGGGAGGCCAAGGCAGCCCCCAAATCAGGGCAGGGGCTCCTGCCTGGCCCTGCTGGAAAAACCCCCAGGGCCGGAGCCCCCCGGCTCGGGGACGCTCCTCTGCTGGGAATTCAGACAAGGAACACGAACTAAAACTGGCAGGGAAGCCACACAGAGTTGTTCTCCTCCCCTCAGACAGGGTTGCTACGCACAGACAGACAGACACAGACACACGTCCCCTCCGAGCTCTCCTCCTCCTCCTCCTCGGCAGGGGACGTGCAGCACCAGGAGCAATCCCACCCTGGCATCTCCCAGGGCAGATGCTGACACCTCGTGTCCACACAGTGTGGGTCGGGGGGCTCGGGACCCCCAGAAGATGCTGGGGAATTGTTTTGCCCTTTCCCTTCCTCCTCCCTCTGGCACAGGGAAGCAGTGAGCACCTGCATAGTTTGGGCAGCAGAGACAAGAGGCTCCCTCCTCCCGGCTTTCCCTGCCTCAGGCTCAGGGGATATTGCTCAGGACCCAGCCAGGGGGGACAGGAGTTGCTGTGCCCCCGTCCCTGGTGCTCAGGACAGCCTCACACACCATTTGCAGTGTGAACATTCCACCAAGGGCACGTGGCACCACAACTCCCCTCAGCTGCTGCATTTCTCTCCTCCCTCAGGTTTTGCCCCAAGGCACAGCTCCCTCATTCCTTGTTTGAAACCAGCCCTGTTTCCCCCTCAGCAGCTCCTGCACTGCCCCTCCTGCCTGGGCTCCACTCTCCCTGCGCTCCTCTCTCCTTCTGAGCTCCTCGGGCCAAGCCCAGCTCCAGCCCCTTCCACCGGTCCATGGCTGATCCTCCTCCCAAGGGGACCCTGGAGCCAGGGACACCTCCCTGTGAGCCCAGCAGGAAAGAGAAATCCTGATGTTGCTCACAGGAATGGGATGGAAAGGGTTGAGAGCTCGCTCGGGTGGAGGCACACGCACAAAACAGAGGGAATTCACCGATTTCATCATTTTTTGAACAAAGCAGATTCCTCTGACCTTCCTGGGGCAGTCCACATGGACCAGGAGACAGCTGCAGAGCCTGGACACTCCCCTGCAGCACAGGGAGACGGGAGCTGCTGAGCTGTGACACGCTGGGGCAGCGGGAAGGGGACAAAAAGAAGATTTAGAGCCTGTTCCAAAAGCCAGGAAGCTCAGACTGTCCTTGGGGAGAGGCTGGAGGGAGAAGCAGCCCTGGTTTCCAGAAGCTGCTGGGAATTCCAGGTGTACAACATGAGGCACTGTGAGTGGGCTGAAGGATGCCAGTGGGCTTGGAAAACCTGCAGGCACCTGTCCAAAGGGGAAATCAGACTGCCAAGAAAAGGATCTCAAGTTGGGGAGTCCCTGTCTCATTTCAAACTCTTCTTTCTACCCCCCAAAAAAAGGAGAAATCTCTTGCTACTTAAAAATTCAGGCCCACAGGTACCACAGGAGTGAAATGTGAGCTCTGTGAGTGAGAACTGGCGAGCAGTGGGGGGAAAAGGAGAAAGGAATGAGTTCCAAACAGCTGGAGCATATTTGCAATGCTACATTTGAACACAATTGAGGTACCAGTGGTTGAGTCGTTCCTCTGTGGTGTGGAGAGCACCTGATCTGTGCCTCAGCTCAGGGCTCAAACACACAGCACACCCTGAAAGCACCACACCACGGGGGCCCTGGCTCTAGGACAGGCCTTACAGTGCTAATTTATCCAACCTTTAGTTCATTAAAGTGGTTGCTTCATTGCCAGGGAGCCGCTAATTGGAAACGGTCCCTCCCGTGCTGCTTTCGGCATCTCACACACGCACACGCCCCACCCATCCAGAGAGAGCCCAGGGCACAGCAATCATCTCCTCAACAAATGAGAAAAGGAACTGCATCCCTTCTGCTGCCTCGAGAGCAGAGGGGATGGCGAATACCAGGGCAGAGTAAAAAATAAAGGGTTATGAAGTCATATCAGCGTTCAAATAAAAAAAAAAGGGCAAATAAAAAAATTAATACCCAAAAAAGTAATGCCAGGCAATCCTCCTCGTTCAGAAGGCTGGGCTGTTCTTTCTCCGAGAACTGATTCCTTTCCACAAACGCAGGATCTGCTTTGCAGAGAGGGGAGCAGCAGACAGGCCGGGCCAGGGGCAGAGGCACAGCCCTGCTGCCCGGGCCAGCGATGGCACCGAGGTCCCCGTGGCCACCGGCCCCGCCGGGCGCTCGCCGAGGCTGAGCCGGGCTCTCGGTGCCCCAGGGCACCACCGGAGGGCTCAGGATGCTGCGTCCAGCTCCGCCTCTGAGCCTCCCCATCCCGCGGGGCTGTGCCCGGGGCTGCTTCTCCTGCTGTGTTTAAGGCATCAGAGACACCCTGGGAGCCGGGCAGCGGCCCCGGAGTCCGGAACAGTGCAGGCTTGGTTTGGCTACAGTGACATTCAGGAATGGCCGTGTCCCCCGGGGCCACCGCGGGGCTGGAGCGCGGCAATCCCGGAGAGCAGCGACGCTTCGGGCTCCCCCTGCCCAGAGGAGCTTTTGGGGGGATGCTGGATGAGTCTGGCAGGGGGAGAGCCCCCTCTTCTCACCCTCCAGGGAGGAAGCACATTTGGTGGCCCTGGTGGCCCCCACGGGTGTCCCCAGAGAGGGGAGAGCCCCCAGAAGGGCTGGGCTGGGATTTGTGCTCCCTGCTCAGAGCAAGCGGCTGTCCTGCGGGGCCGGGAAGGTGCCACCTCTGTCCTGCGGGGCCGGGAAGGTGCCACCTCTGTCCTGCGGGGCCGGGAAGGTGCCACCTCTGTCCTCTGGGGCTGGGTGGGTGCCACCTCTGTTTCCCGGGGCCGGGAAGGTGCCACCTCTGTCCTCTGGGGCTGGGTGGGTGCCACCTCTGTCCCCCCGGGCCGAGCAGGTGCCACCTCTGTCCTCTGGGGCCAGGAAGGTGCCACTTCTGTCCTGCAGGGCCAGGAAAGTGCCACCTCTGTCCTCTGGGGCTGGCTGGGTGCCACCTCTGTCCCCCGGGGCTGAGCAGGTGCCACCTCTGTCCTCTGGGGCCAGGAATGTGCCACCTCTGTCCTGCGGGGCCGGGAAGGTGCCACCTCTGTCCCCCGGGGCTGAGGCACGGCCGGGCTCGGTGTCAAAGGCTCGTGGAGGACACGGAGAGGGTGGGCGAGGAGGGCGGGGGGAAGTTGAGGAGCTCCAGCACGGCCACCCCCACGCTGCTCCGGCGGGTGAACATGCAGGACGCCGCCACCCACTTGTTGGTGCGAGGGTTGTACTTCTCGATGGAGTTCAGGCTGGAGCTGCCGTCGTTGCCACCCACGGCGTAAAGCCAGCCGTCCATGGCCACCAGGTCGTGGGTGCTCCTGGAGGGACCGTGCAGAGAGCGTGGGGTGAGGCTGAGTGTGGGAGAGCTCAGCACCCCGGGGACCTGCCCAGGCTGCCCCTCAGACACCCCCTGGCAGTGAACTCCTGGGGCACAAATGGGCAGAGCTCACAGATCTTCACCCCAACACTCTCATCCAAACCTCATCAAACACGGAACCCTCTGAGCCCGAAATCCTCGCTCCTGCAAGCCGTAATTCCTCCCGCAGCCCAGCAGTGTGTCTGTGGGCTCAGCCAGCTCAAGCCCTGCTTCTTTACAGCCACACAAACTGCTGAGGATAAATCCCTGTGCAGAACATCCCTGCCGTGCCCTCCTGGCACACCCTCCGGTCCCTCTCAGCACGGCAGGAGCGCGGTGAGCCAGCCACAAGCCCTAGAAACCCTCTCTGTGCCCGTGTTTATGGCTTGCGAGGCTCAGCGAGGTGAGATCCCCGCTGAGGCTCCAGAGGGGGCACAGCCCCTCTTACCTGCGGATGTTCATGGGGGCCACGCTCTCCCAGGTGTTGGATTTGGGGTTGTAGCGCTCCACGGAGTTAAGGCAGCTGGTGCCGTCATTGCCACCAGCCACGTAGAGCATCCCCTCGAGCACGGCCACGCCCGCGCTGCTCCGGCGGCTCAGCATGTTGGCAATGGGGGTCCAGGTGTTGATCTGGGGACAGGGAACCCATCAGCCACCACACAGGGCATTTCCCACACATCCCTGCCGGGTCAGTCCTGCTGTGACCACACAGCTCCTGACATGACAACCCCTCCAGGGGGACCTCGTTTCTCTCCTCCTGCTCTCCCACAGCTCCCAGGAGGAATCTCCTGCCTGGCTCAGGAGAGGACAGCAGCCTCTGGAGAGGCAGGAGCCACCCCAGGGGCACAGAGACCCCCCCTGCCAGGCCACCAGTTGTGTCCCAGCTGAATGCCAGCCCAGCCACAGGGCTTGAGCTGTATCTATTCCCAACCTGTGTGAGTGCAGCTGGGGCTTTGCAGCTGATGAAAAGCCTCCAGGGCCTTCTCTTTGATCCTCCTGCAGTGAGTGACCCTGCTGGAGCAGAGCTGCGTGTCCCTGGGCACAAGGCATGTCCCCAGCCTGCCACCCTCCCTGTGCAGTCAGCAGGAGCTCAGCTGGGAGCTGGGAACAGGATCCCTGCCTCCTGCAGAACTGCAGGCAGTGGGGACAGAGGGGGTTCTGGAGCTGAAACCTCACGGAGAGCTCCCACAGAGGAGCTTTGGGTCATTCTGCTCAGGGCTGCACCCTGGCTCTCTGTCCCTGCTGATGCCCCTCCATGTCACAGCCATGCACGGTGGGTTGGGCCCTTCCTGAAGAGGGGAGAGGCAGAAGAGTCACCCAAAGCTCCTGGATTTACCTGGGGCTCGTACTTCTCCACCGTGGCTAAGTGCGACGAGCTGTCGTAGCCCCCGACTGCATAGAGGTTGCCTTCTGCAAAGACAGCCAGGGGGGCACAGGGATGAGCTAGGGACACGTCCCTGTGCCAGCACAGCCCCCACAATGGCACAGGTGCCACTCTGGAGGTGCCCACACCGGTCTGGGCTGTGCCCCCCTGCCCCAGGCAGCTCCTCCCAGCACGGCCAGCCCGGCTCCCTCCCCTTCCAGCGGGAGTGGGGTGAAATATTCATCAGGCAGCTCCTGTCAAAGCTTCCCAGAGAGCTCCTTCTCCTGCTGCTTCTTGACCTCCTGGTTAGGGAGCTGCCAGTGCTCCCTGCTGGAGCCCCGGGGTGTTTTTAGAGGAGGAGGCTGGAGCAGGGCAGTGCCAGGATGGGCTGTGGCAGCCTCAGATGGAGCTGGGGATGGAGGGGAGGGAAGCTCTGAGCCAGCAGTGAGAGCAGAGAGCAGAGAGCAGAGAGCAGAGAGCAGGGCAGGGGACAGGCATGGTGACACTGGGACGGTCGGGAAGCGTCCCCAGGGAGATGCAGCTCCTGCTGGGGTGGGAGTGGGGCTGGGATCACTAAAAGGGACTGTCCTTTGATCAGTGAAGGACTGATCAGGCTATCCCTTCCTTTCCAGGGGCAGGGGATCATCCACAGGCAGCCCCTTGCTCCAAACTAGAAGGGAACAATTTGTGGATCCCCTCGGGAGCTGCCTCCGGAGTGGGATGAATCCCAGTTCTTAGGGGGGCTGAGGAGGGCAGAGGCAGGGAGCACATCAGGATGTGGCTGCAGGAACTGCAGCAGAGCAGCAAAAGAAGCCCCAGCAGTGCAGGAGAGCCTGCCCAGGACCCCCAGCCCCCGTGCAGCACCCACCTAGCGTGGCCACGCGGACGTAGCGTCTCCGGGTGCTCATGGCAGCGATGGAGGTCCAGGTGCCTGTCAGGGGGTCGTACCTCTCTGCGCTGCAGCAGGCAGGGACACAGGGACAAAAGGTGGGACACTGGAAAAGCCCAGGTCAAAGCTCTTGGAGGGGCAGCTCCCAGGGGAGCTGGGGATAAACAGGGGAAACGGAGGGAACTGACACAGGCTGGGTTCTGTTGGGGCACAGGGCTACAAAGTGGGGTTTTTTCCACTGGAAGAAGGAGCTGGGCTGTAAAACATCTACTCAAGGGTGAGGAACAGGGCTCCCAGCTCCAGGGACAGCACATGCAGGAGCAGGGAGGGCTGGAGCAGGGCAATCCATCCCTACCTGTTGAGGCACGAGGCCCCATCGTACCCCCCAGCAGCGTAGAGGAGCCCGTGAAGGGCTGCCACACCCAGGCAGCTCCTCCTGGTGCCCATGGACACCTCGGGCTGCCAGGAATTGGTGACAGGGTCGTAGGACTCCACTGTGGCCAGGTCAGAGGTGCCATCGTAGCTGCAGGGAGAGAGGGGGATGCTCAGAGAAGCTGTGGCTGCCCCATCCCTGGAAGCGTCCAAGTTGGACGGGGTTTGGAGCAAACTGGGATGGTGGAAGGTGTCCCTGCCCATGCCAGGGGCGGGATGAGATGAGCTTTAAGGCTCCAACGCAAACCAGTCTGGGATTCGAAGGGAAGCGGGAGGGAAATGCCCCATTTCAGGAGGCAGACTGAGCTCCCACAGCGCAGGGACGGGGCTTTTCCGTGGCTACCGCAGAGATCCCGGATCACACTGACTCCAGGAGGCCCTGCTGAGCATCCGTGCTCCCAGAGCAGCCCCTGCCACCCTCCCCAGCTGCTCCCCGCCCCGTGCCGTGCCCCCTTACCCTCCCACGGCGTAGAGCTTGTTCCCGATGGCCGCGACGCCCACGCGGGCCCTGCGCGTGGACATGGAGGCCACCATGTGCCAGCGGTCCGTGCGCGTGTCGTAGGCCTCGCAGTCGCCGTGGATGGCGAACAGGCTCCCTCCACCTGCTCGGGGAGGGCAAAGGGAGCAAACATAGCCCAGAAAACCCCGGGCCGGGCTCAGGGCTGGGGCTGGGGGGCGGCAGGGCCTTACCCACAGCGAAGAGCACGGTGCTGGCCCCCTCGCAGCGCCGCGGCCGCGTCCGGCTGTTGCTCAGGACCCCTCTCTGCTCGGGCATCAGGTGGTACTTGAGGGCCTCGATGAGCAGGTCCTTGCACTCCGAGTGGTGCCGCACCAGCAGCTCCGTGTCCACGTTGCTCATGAGGAAATCGCGGCTCAGCAGCGGCAGCCGCACGCACTTCATGAGCTGGGGGGACAGCAGAGCCTTGGGACACGGGGCAGGGGGACAGGGCTAAACTAAAAGGGGACACGCTCAGCTCAGAGATCAGGGAGAAACTCTTTTCTCAGAGGGTGGTGGGGCCCTGGCACATGTTGCCCCATCCCCAGAAGTGTTCAAGGCCAGGTTGGAGCACCCTGGGATAGCGGAAGGTGTCCCATCCCATGGCAAGGACTGGACTGGAAGTGGTGGGACAGGGACCTGCTGTTCCTGCCCTGTCCTGCAGCTTCCTCCAGCCATTGCCCACCCAGCCCAGGCACTC
>NC_031789.1:6407516-6417712 GCF_001522545.3 Parus major
CTGTCTCCTGCTGTCCACGTCGTGTTTGACCCAGCTGAGCACAGCCCTGTACACCTCCTCCTCCGAGGGCACGTTGAGGCTGTCGCTGGAAATGAGGTCCAGCACCTGCAGGGTGGGGAGGGCAGTGCTGCTTGCTGGGACTGGGAGGAAAGGAGACATTCCCAGCTCCCAGCACGGGGCCCAGTGGAACAGCAGAGCTCTGCCTCCCAGAGATGCTGCGGGTTCCAAACAGCAGCTGGGTGCCCCAAGGGCAGCAGGTGGAGCTTTGTGGGGACAGCTCTGACCTTCCTCCCTGTGCTGTGGCTGAGGCTGCTGCAGTGCCTGACAATTCCCATCTCTGTCAGTGCCATCAGGGCTGGCATCTGTCCCTTCTGTATTTCCTGGGACACACCCAGGAGCCCTGGCTGCTCCCAGAACTGTCCCTTCAGCTGCCCAGGGCTGGGCAGGGGGAGATGTGACCCCTGCCCTCGTTGTGACCCTCCCACTGCCCCGGGAAGGGGTGAAGGGAGGGAGGGACCCCACAGGTCAGTGATGCAGAGCAAGGACTGGGAATTGCTCCTGCCCAGGGAGATGAGCCAGGGGCCACACAGGCACCACATGCTGACCAGCAAACATTAGCTGAGCTGATTTAAACACCCCAGCCACATGCCCAGGGCAGCCAGGACCTATTCCCTGGGCTGTGCTCCCAGAGCCAGGGCAGTGTGCTCAGAGCTCACGTGGCAAGCACCAGTGACCAAAACTACCCCCTGTCCTACCCTCCTACCCTCATTTCCCATGGGATTCACCTGCTGACAGAGCTGTTCCCACAGCCTGACCAGAGTGGGGCCAAAGCCCAGAAGCTGGGCACAGCCCCCTGCCAAGCACAGACCCCTCGGGCTTTTCGCTCACCGACAGAGCAGGAAAAGCTTTGCTGCACCCAGACCTCCCCAGTGCCAGCAGAGCCTCACCTGTTTAAGGGGCAGCAACATGAACTCCTCTGTCTTGGACACCTCCACGAAGTGCTGCAGGACGTACTTGTGGGCAGACTTGAGGAGGTCGCTGCAGGAGTGCGTGTCAGCAAAGCCTCGGATGCCCAGGCAGTTGGAGGGGTCGAGCTGGCTGAGCAGGAACTTGCAGCAAGCGTCCCGCACACCATTGAGCTGAAGCAGGCTGGCAGCAGGAAGGAGGGTCTGGCACGGTGGAAAAGAATGAGGGAAAAGGGAGTTTCCAGGGCAAGGAAACGATTTTCACTCTCGTCACACCCGCAGGGCGGGTTTAGTGAGCACCTCCAGGCACAGAAGCAAAGAAAGGACAGAGCACTCCTGGTTCCTGAGGTAAAGAGCAGCTGGGAAGGACTCCTGTAACACCCCCCAGGGCCAGGAGAGCGGCAGGTGCTCAGGAATGGAGCTGGGAACCGCACAGTGCTTGGAGGAGCCACCTCTGGGAAGGGAAGCAGCTAAAGCCCTGACCACTGCCAGACCCAGCTGCCACCACAGGAACAGCTGGCAGTGCTGAGCAGAAGGAGAGAGGAGTCCCCAGGAGGCAAACGTGCTACAGAACAGCTTTGTGGAGAAGGGGGATTTGGGAAAAGCTCCTACCTGCACATTCCCCTCTCCCACCACGATCTCAGCCGTGTAGGCGTATTGCACCAGCTGCTCCAGAGCCTGGGGGTCGATGTCATGCAGTGTCACATGGGTCTGGCGGCTCTCACTCATCTCATCTGGGGCAAAGGACACCAAAAATGAACAAAAAGCCCCCAGCAGGGCTGTCTCCCCACAGGAGGATGCGTGGAACGAGCTGCATCCACCTCCACATCCCAACCCAGGGAGGTTTTTCCTTCCAGCTCCAGGGAACGGGGACCAGGACTGGAGGAGGGACCCGGGATCCCGTGCAGGGGGCTGAGGGCAAAGGGAGTCAGGGGAGGGGTGACACGGGGGATTTAACCATGCATGGAATGAGCTCCATCCACCTCCACACCTCAGCCCAGAGAGGTTTTCTGCCCAGCTCTTAGCAAGGAGAAGCTGTAGGGACTGAGGGCCAGGACAGGAGAAAGGGCACCAGGATCCCTGTGCAGGGAGCTGTGGACAAAGGGAATCAGGGAAAAGGATGACTGAAGGATGCATGGAACGAGTGGTTTGTTTTTGGAAGGTTTCCTGCCCAGCTGTAGGGATTGGGGGCCAGGACCCTGTGCAGGAGGGGCCGCCAGGATCCTGCACACGGGCAAAGGGATTCAGGAAAGGCAGAGAAATGAGGAATATTCCTGCTCTTACTCACAGAAGCGACCCATGAAGGGGCAGGGCAGTGACAACAGGGATGGGGAGAGGATTTGGAGAGGGGAGGGCTGCGAGCAGGGCCAGCCTGTCCCTGGGGAAGAGAGGACTCTACTTGCTTGTGAACATGGCGTGGAAGTAGGGGCTGCACGACGCCAGCACCACCTTGTGGGCCTTGATCTCCTTGGTGGCCACGTGCAGGACGATGTCGCAGAGCAGCCCCCGCTGCCGCATGCGGTTCATGCACACGAAGGCGTCGTGGTAGTGGCGTTTGGAGTTGTGTGAGATGCTGTGGCCGTCGCGGTTCAGGAGCTGCACTCCCCCCTCCATGGCTGCGGCGGGCAGGGAAGGGGACAGCCCCTTCCCACCGCCTCTGCGACGGGGGACAAGCAGAGGGTTAGCCTGGGCCTAAAGAGGACACCGGAGCACAGGCTGGGCACACGTAAAGGAATAAAGTGGGGATTTATTAAAAAGCCCTTCAAAGGATGCACCTTGGGCAGTGCAAGAGCCTGGTTGAGGCTGCACCAAAGATGGACCCAAGCTGGATCCAAGATGGACACAAAATGGACCTAAAATGGGACCAAAATGGATCCAAGATGGACCTAAAATGGATCCAAGATGGACACAAAATGGACCTAAAATGGGACCAAAATGGATCCAAGATGGACCCAAGATGGATCCAAAATGGATCAAAGATGGACCTAAAATGGATCCAAGATGGACCTAAAATGGGACCAAAATGCATCCAAGATTGACCCAAGCTGGATCCAAGATGGACCCGAAATGGATCCAAGATGGACCCAAGATGGACCCAAAATGGATCCAAGAAGGATCAAAAATGGATCCAAGAAGGACCCAAAATGGATCCAAGATGGACCCAAGATGGACCTAAAATGGGCCAAAAATGGACCCAAGATGGACCCAAAATTGACTCAAGCTGCACCCAAGCTAGACCCTGGAGTTTTCACCCTTTTGTAAGTTTTGGTCCATGTCCACATTGGGGTTAATTGCCCAATCACAGCTTCAGTTAATGAAGTCCCATCCTCCCAGTTTGCTCCATCAATTCACTGTTTACACTTTCTGGGCCTGAAGCTGTCAGGTGTCCTTGGTTCTGGGGCTGGAAGGGATTGTTTTGTCTGACTGAACTGTCCTAAACTGCTCCCACTCCAGATAAAGTTCAGAGTTATATCCTACTGTAGCACAGAATCTGGAAAACATGGAAGCTAAAACTGAAGGCATCAATCCAGGCTTTAGCCCTGGGTGATCCCCGTGGGAGCCACCACAGCTCAAACACCCCGTGCTGACAGCGACCCTGACCAGGGGAAATGTCACTTGCTTCAAACAAAGAGGGGAAATTCAGGTTCAATATGGGGAAGGAATTCTTCTGTGTGAGGGTGGGGAAGCCCTGGAATGGATTTCCCAGAGAAGCTGTGTCTCTGGAAGAGTCCCAGGCCAGGCTGGATGGAGCTCAGAGCACCCTGGGATGGTGAAAGGTGTCCCTGCCCCTGGAACCAGATGGTTTTTACAGTCCCTTCCAACCCAAACCATTCTGTGATTCTAGGAAAACAAAACCTGCGTGATCAAGGAACGTTTATTCACGCAGAGATTTCCTCCCCCCGGTGCCGTTTGCATCCAGGCTGCTCGGAAAGGCCTCTGGCTGCCTCTGTGCCAGCAGCACCCGAGAGCTGGGGGGGCGAGGAGGGGATGACTGAGCAGCAGGAGGAAGGAGGAGGAGGGAGCAGCAGGGAAAAGGCAGCTTGAATCAAAACCGAGCCTGCAGCTGCCCCCGCATCCCTGCGGTGAGAGAATCCCCTCAGCCTCCCGCTCCTCGCACACCTCCACATCAGCCCTGCTGAGCCTAAAAATAGCAGCCCAGCATCCTGTGCCTGCTCAGCCACGGCTGCAGCCAGCTCTTCCCTTTCTAAAGAGCAGTTGTAGCACGTACGAGAGGCTGGGGGAGGAAGGAAAGATGAATAAACATGTTTCCTGAGCGGGGAGAAGCCTGCAATGCCCTTTTCTATTGGCATCACCCGGAGTGCTACGAGAGTCCTCCTCTCCCTGCGGCGGGGAGGGCTGGGGGCACAGGGCAGAGCCAGGGCCTGCTGGTGCTTTCCAGCAGGGACACCGGGATGTCACCGTGCCCTGGGCACGAGGAGGAGCCCACGAGCGTGGTCATGTCCCCCCACATCCCCGGGACACCCCATCTCCTAATTCACATCTGCTGGGTGAGGTGCCCACAGAAAGGAGGTTTTTCCTTATTAGCACCCCTGCCTGGGCTCCAGAGGGTCGGGGTTAAGCTCCAGAGGTCCTTTCCCAGAGCTGCTTTAGGGCAGGGAGCAGACAGAGCTTCCCCACCTCCATCCTCAGCTGCAAGCTCAAGGGCTTTCCTGCTGTGCCTGGGCCGCTGTCCCTGTGCCATCCCTGCTGAGCACAGTCGTCCCCATCAGTATTTCAGTCATGTCCCCGCTCCAGAGCTCTCTCCTGTCCCTGTGGGGGGCTGGCAGCGAGGGATCCGCAGCAGTGGCAGGGCTCGGCGGGGACAGCGCAGGACACGGCTGGGAAAAGGTGGCACTGCCGCTCCTGGGAGATCAGGGACGAAGGGTTTGGCACCCCGGGGCAGCACCCAGCGGGCACAGGAGGCTTTGGGGGGGAGACTTCCAAAGAGCTCCCTTCCAGCCCTGCCACGAGTCCCTGCCCGGCCCTGGGCGAGTGGCAAGGGTGACACTGTCCTCCCTTGCAGTGACCCCATGGCAGGAGGCAGAGCTGGCACAGGGCTGTGCCACCCACCCTGAGTGACACCGCCACCGTGTCACCCGGCCTCTGACACGGCCCAGCAGGGAGCAGGACAACACGGAGGTGCCACCCCTGCCACGGGGCTCCACGGGTGTCCCCAAAGCAGGGGACAGTGCTGGCAGCCTGAGCCAGCTGTGCTTGGTGGGTTTTTGGCTCCAGCCTCTCTGAAGAGCTGCTCACCCTCCCCGCAGCCCCATGGGACAGCGTCACCCTCCAGGAGCCCTGGCACAGGGCTGGCTGAAGCCTGGCAGTGGGTACAGTCCCCACTGTCCCCTCTTCGGTCCCACTGTCCCCTCCACCCCACAAGAACTTGTCCCCAGCAGAGCTGTTCTGATTTAATGGCTCAGAACAAAGGATGGAACACCCACCCCAGCGCTGTTCCCTGTGCCGAACTCCCCACCTCGCTGGCAGTGCTAAATATTCCTCGTTGCCTTGTTAGAACTTCATTCCCAGGAAATGAGGGTCTGTGGGATGTGATTAATGGGGAACGCTGCCTGCACCACAGGAGACAGTGGAGCAGTGTCCAGAGCTCCAGAGGGGCAAGGAAGCACAAGCCCACTTCTGTGGGCAGCAGCAGCAGTGCACGTGTCCCCATGGGCTGGGACGGATGTGCTGCCTCCCTTGGAATAACTCTGAGGTTATGGCACAAAAAAAAACCAAAAAAAAAAAAAGGAGGCGTTTGTTTGGCTTCTCTGCGCCAGAGCGTGGCCATGCATAACAGCTCTGTTAATTAATGCAAATGATCCCTGCCCAAAGGGAGGCCTGTTCTCTCCACACAAAAAACCATATTTTGCTGGGAGTGAAAAGAAGTGTGCTGAGCAATAAACAGGGAACAGAGGATCCTCCAGGGAGAAGTTCCGAGCCTGCCCTTTCCCCAGGAAGGCCCTGGAGAATAGGTTTTTGTTGACAGCCTGGATGGGGATTTTGTGTCTGGCAGGAGGGCTGGGAGGCAGCAGGGACACATCCTGTGCAGCTGCTCAGATGGTGGGCACAGGGGATCAGGGCACAGCCCCATGCCCGCAGGCCTGACACGCAGTCAAGCTTAAACCCATCCCCTCCATGTGTCCCCATCCCTTTGTGCCACATCCCTGTGAGCCTCTCTCCTGGAAAATCAGCTGTTTGTGCACAGCTCTGCGTCCCCCACACAAGTGCTGCCTTTGGAGAAGGCACAAAGCCCTCGCTGGCGCTGGGCTCCGGCTGGCACAGCGGCACAAACCAGGTCTGCAAGGTGGCACCGTGGTGCCAGTCCCCTTCCAGGGCTGGAGCCAGAGCAGTGCCCTCCAAAATGGCACAGACAAACTCCCCCTGGGATGGAGCAAAAGAGGAGCACAGTGGAGCAGCATTTTTTTCATCAATAATCAAATGCCAGGGCTGTTTTCACAGCTCCAGCAGATCTGCACTGCCCTCACCCCTCAAACTCGGATATCTCAATTTATGTCTTCTTTCAGAAGGGAAATTACAAAATAAATTGCATTCCCACCTTCC
Source organism: Parus major (assembly GCF_001522545.3). Classification (NCBI taxonomy): domain Eukaryota; kingdom Metazoa; phylum Chordata; class Aves; order Passeriformes; family Paridae; genus Parus; species Parus major. Next base: position 6,414,044 of record NC_031789.1, read on the forward strand.
CTGCTCCCTTCCCCACAACAAACACAAGCAGAGAGGATGGGAAGCGTTCAGCTGTGCTGCCCAGAGCCCAGATGCAAAGCAGGCACTAAATCCAGGCAGCTGTCCCCAGCAGGATGTGTCACACCAGTGTCAGTGACACAGAAATGAAACGCTCTGGGCTGCAGTCCTTTCTCAGCCCTTGCAAGGCTGTGCCTGCAGGCAGGGAGCTCAGGCAGGCACTGGCAGCGTGCAGCAGCTCCCTGGGTTCATTGTGTACAGGCTGGAGAGTCAGCACTGGCGAGGAGGCAGAGGGAGGGAGCTGCTCCGGGAGCAGGGGATGCTCTGAGCTGCAGATCCTCACGCTCCCCACGGCTGAGTTTTGTGCCTGGACAGAGGTCAGGGCTGAGATTTTTGATGCAGGGAGTGTGGCAGTGAGGGAGCTGTCCCTCCTGGAACCATCCCTGCCTTCAGGAGGGAGACACAAGTGGGGAGCTGGCAGTGCCAGGGCAGCTGGGACCCCTCTGTGGGGACACAACAACACAAATGGGGTGAGCAGCAGGGACAAGGAGCACAGCCCAGCCCTAAAACCCCCTCCAAACCTCCTCACCTCCATTCCCTCTGCCCCTGCCTTCCCTTGGCGAGCTCCCTGGCATGAATGTGCTCGGAGGGAGCCTCAAGGCAGAGCAGGGCAGCACAGACAGTGCTGAGTCTGCAGGACTGAGAATCCCCAGCTCCCAGGAGGGTTAGGGCTTTTTTTTCTTTTTTTTTTTTTTTAAATGAATTAGGCATAACTGACACGCACTGAATCCTCCTGTCTAGACATCTGCAGAGAAGTGACAAGCTGCCAGGGAGGATGTGGAGCCTCGGCAAGGGGGTGGGGAGGACAGGGAAAAGCTGCACTCCGTTGCCAGCTCCAGGCACAGAGACAGCGCTGGCTCCAGGCGAGAAGGGCACTCAGCACACTGACCTCAGCACAGCCTCCCTGGGCTGGCCCTGTGCTGCACACTCCAGGCTGGAGGCCTCTCCTAACGAAAGCCTCGCTCCTCCTTACTCCTGGGGAGTTTTGTTTGCAAGCTCCAAGCCGCTCTCAGCCGCCCCAAGAAGGGAGAGGAAGGAGCACGAGGCAGAGGCTCAATGCCCTGGGACATGGCCGTGTCTCAGAGGGATGAAGGGAATCCTCATCTCGGTGTCCACAGCCTTCTCCTCAGCTCCCACAGGCAGCAGCTCTTCCTTCAGACACCTCCCAGCTCAGCTTTTGTCTCCCGTGTTCTGCAGCCCCAAGCAAGACTCCACGGTTGAGGGATTCCGAGGCATCTGCACCAATATTTGGGTCATTTTCAAGTAATTGGCGGTGAGGGTCAGGACTGGAGGAGGTTTGGGACTGCTGAATTCACGGGTTAGGGAGAAACAAGGAATAGAAATGGATTCTTGCCTCGAGATGCTCAGCAAAACGTGCAGGTCCCCAGCTGCACTGGGGTTAGACTGCAGCTCCCAGTCCAGCACAAAGCACACCAAAATCAGCAAAAAGAGACGGGAGCTGGCAATGTGGCTCATGTCCTGATTCCCCTTCCAGTGTCCCCAGCAGCCACAGCACAGGAGCCTCTGTGGCACAGGCCCCGTCACACACAGCAGGTGCCCTGCCCTGCAGAGCTCCTGCTGCCTCCTGTGACACAATCCCTGTCCCCAGCTCATCCTCCAGACAGGTGAGCACAAGGGGAGAGCGCTCAGGCCGTGGGAGAGCTGAGCACAGCCACACTCCCAGCCCCCAGACCTGCTGGGAGCTCCCTCTCTGCAGCGTCCTTGCTCCAGGGAGGGACTGTGTCCTGCAGCCCTCTGCCAGGCCAGCTGCTGCTGGTGACACTGGGCCAGCTCAGAGCGGGTCACCGCTGCCCAGCACTGCCCTGGTGTCACAGGACAGGGATGAACTTGGGGAGGTGCAGCAGGAGACACCGCCTGGCTCCGAAAGGGAAGGATAACTCCACGACATGAGGCAGCAGCTGGAAATGACATGAGGAAGCAGGAAAAAGCTCTCGGATCTGCTGGCTGCAAACAGGCAAGGAGATCTTTTCCAGGTGGACGGGACAGAAATAATTCTGCTGTCTCTCCAAACCAGGAGGTCACCAGTGGGCACTGCCTGGCTCAGCCCTTCCAGGGCACCCACACCGCTTCCAGGAATGGTTCCCAAGGCCTCCTCCAGCCTCTCTCTGCCAACACAGACCAGACCAGCTCTGCACCTCCTGCTCTGCGCAAGCTCTGAGCTTCTGTGGAGCAGTGGGAAAGTCTTTGCAAGCCAGGAAACAAAAGAATTCCCTCACATCTTCTGGCAAGCGGCAGCACAGGCCACATCCCTGAACACTGAGCTGTGAGGAGCGGCTGACACCATGGCCTTGAGCTCACTGGCACAATGGGGCCCTGCCAAGGCCAGCAGGTCCCAGACCCTGGGAACTGCAGCTGGAGGAGCTCGAATTCCCGTCCCTGAGGAGCCACATCCTTTAGGGATGGTTTGCAGCAGGCCAGGCAGAGCAGATGGAGCCTCTCAGGCCTCCCAGACCCAGCCTGGCCCAGGCTTTGGGGGCAGAGCTCCAGCTCCTGAGGAGATCCAGGAGGCAGCACTGGGACTTCAGCAGGACCGCTCGAGTTTTGGAGCTGCTGAGCCTGAAACGCAGCAAAGCAAGGACCCAGAGCAGCCTCCCCAGCAGATCTTCAGCCTCCAGAGGACACCTGCTTTGATTTGCACTCCATCTCCAGAGGCCCAGGCTGGCGCGAGGGAGCAGGGGCAGATGGCCGCTGTCTGTGCTGGCAGAACAAAGACGTCCCACTGCCACCCCCACCACGCTGACCTCGGCTGGCAGGAAGCACCAGGGACCGTCCCAGCTCCCCGAGATGCTCAGGAGCCGCTCCATTTGGATGCTGGGCTCCGAAGCCAAGAGAGCAGGTGCCTGTTCCGCCTGCCAGCTCCTGGTGTGCTCTGAATTAGCTGCTCTTTGCTGTGATTCATTAATCACTCAGTGCTCAGGAAGGAAACTCAGATCTTTACACCCAACATCTCCCCGAGTCTTACTCACTGCTGTGCTGAATAAAGGATTTCCAGCAGATGTTCCCGGGCCGGGAGAGAAACTCGGGGTGCAGAGGGAAGGGTTTGCTTTGGCTGCAGGGATGAAAACCAAAAGGCCACTGAAGGGTCAGAGAGCCACAAAGCACTGCAGCTGTAACAAACCAGCACCTCTTGGTGCTAAAGGCACCCAGACACATCCACGTGTTGCTGAATCACTCCAGAATCACCTCCAGCAATGCAGAGACCCCCGGAATAATGCTGTGGACAGCAGGCATTGAAGTCAAAGCAGAGCTGGCATCCTGCACAGAGACCCACCAAAGCAAGGCCACTGCTCCTGCGGGCTGGCACAGAAGGGACAGTGCAGGGACAGTGCAGGGACAGTGCAGGGACAGTGCAGGGACAGCCACCTTCGCCTTCCTTGCTCCCCGGAGAGGGAGGCGTTTGCTCAGCCAGCAGAACCAGCCCAGCTGCCAGCCTGGCCTGAGCTCCCGGGACCAGCTCCAGCTCCAGCAGCAGCGATGCTGTGGCTCAAGGAGAGCCCTCTGTCCTGACAGCCACTGCAGAGGCCACAGAAAAGCTGCATCCCACGGCCCCCACAAGTTTCTGGGAAACCCGAGGCAACACTTCTTCCCCCC
>NC_031789.1:6418061-6418726 GCF_001522545.3 Parus major
GTGCGGTACCGGGGCAGGGGACACGGCCCGGCCAGCACCGCTCTGCGGCGGCTCCCGGGGCTCCGGAGCTGCGGCTTTTCCCTTTTCCAACGGGATCTCGCCAGGACTTGGCAAAGGACAGGGAAGGAGGGCACAGGGATGCTGCCGGTCCCGGGGATGATGCCGCGGTGCAGAGAGAGCGGGCACGGGGACTGAGAAGGGCATCGGCTGTTCCAAACCTCTGCAAACATTTGGGAACGGCACCAGTTGTGCCAGAACCCTTGGAAACGGCTCCGGTGGTCCCCCCGGACGTGCTGCGTGGTACCCCGAAAGCAAACTTGCTCTCCGAGGAGGGATGCGCAGGAGCAGCGCCGGGAGTGATGGAGCGGCAGCTCCTCCGGGGGTGCCCCCATCATCCCCCGGTGAGCCCTCCGGTGTGCCCCCATCCCCGGTGACCCCTCCGGTGTGCCCCCATCCCGTTACCCCTCCGCTCCCCCTCCTCCCGCGGGTCTGAGCGCCCCGGCCCTGCCGGGCAGAGGGACAGGGGAGGAAGAAGAGGGAGAGGAAGAGGCAGACGAAGAGGAAGAGAAAAGGAGGTGCGGGCGGCAGGGCCGTGCCCCGGCGGTACTCACGGCTCCGGGGCGGCCACGGCCCAAGCCGGGGGATGCTGCGGGTCGCCGCTACAC
>NC_031789.1:6419622-6420810 GCF_001522545.3 Parus major
GGCCCCGCTGCGGGCCCGGCACCGGCACCGGCACGGGGGCGGGGCCAGCGGGTGGGGCGGGGCCAAGAGGGAGAAAGGGGCGTGTCTATTGAGACAGGCCCCGCCCCGGTACCGCACAAAGGGTGAGATGGGCGGGGTTATACTGGGGGCGGGGCCAGCTCTGGGTGGGCGTGGCCTGAGCGGGGTGTCCCAAAGTAATTTATGCAGGAAAAGACCTTTGGGATCATGGAGGCCAACCTGGGACCTTTCCCAACCTTGTCACCAGCCCAGAGCACTGAGTGCCAGCTCCAGGAGTTCCTCAGACACCTCCAGGGATGGGGACTCCAACACCTCGCTGTGCAGACCCGTCCAAGGCCTGGCCACCCTTTCCACGGAGAAATTCCTCCTGGTGTTCAATCTCGAACCAGCTTAAAACTCTGTCCTCGTGTCCTGCCGCTTGTTAGGTGGTGGGAGAAGAGACCGACCATAGCCTTGCTGCAGGTTGTTGTGCACAGTGAGAACGTCCCCCCTGAGCCTCCTTTCTCCAGGCTCAGCTCCTTAAACTGCTGCTCATGGGACGTGTGGTGCCCTTCCCCAGCTTCATTCCCCTTCCTCGGACACACTGCAGCCCCTCAATGCCTTTCCAGTGGACACACCGCACCCCAATATCCTTGCAGTGGACACTGCAGCCCCTCAGTGTCCTTGCAGTGGACACACCGCAGCACCCCAATGAGCGGCCCAGGACTGGAAACAGCACTCGAGGCACGGCCTCTCCAGCGCAGAGAACGGAGCTAATCCCTTCCCCGCCGCCGCTGGCCGCGCCATTCCCAATTCTGTCCTGGGATGTGAGGACAGAGGGATCGGCCGGCGGGGCGGGGAGGAGGCGGGGCCAAGGGGGAAGGGGCGGAGCCAGCGTTGTTATGGGGCGTGGCTACCAATGGAAATATCCTGATTTGTATAAATATGGGCGTGGTTTGGTCGCCCCACCCCCGCCGCTCTGCACGCCGGGAGCGGAAGCGGCAGCCGCGTGGTGGAGGCAACATGGCGGCCCCCGGTAGGAGGTGAGCGCTGCACCGGGAACACCACCGGGATGAGCTTACCCTCACACGCTCCTTTCCTTTCCCTCTCACACTCACCTTTTCCCTCTCACACGCTCCTTTCCCCCCCCACACTCTCCTTTCCCCCTCACACACTCTTCCCCCCTCACGC
>NC_031789.1:6421231-6433343 GCF_001522545.3 Parus major
CACTCTTTCCCCCCTCACACACTCTTTCCCCCCTCACACTCTCTTTCCCCCTCACACACTTTCCCCCCGCAGGAAGCTGGCAGAGCTGAGCCTGGATGAGTTCCTCGCTGCCGGCTCGGACTCGGAGCAGGACGGCGGCTGGCAGGAGGAGGAGGAGGAGGAGGAGGGCGGCCGGGCCCTTCAGGGCGCTGCGAGGCGGCGGCGGCCGAGCGGGAAGGCGGCCCAGGGGCTGCAGGCACGGCCGGGCAGGTGAGGGCTGAGCACGGGCTGGGAGGGGAAGCTGAAGGAGCTGGGGGCTCCTGCCTGGAGCAAAGGAGCTTTTTGCTTTCCACAGCTCCCTGACAGGAGGGGACAGCGCCAGGTGGGGCTCTGCTCGAAGGGAACAGGGACAGGAGGAGAGGGAATGGCCTCAGGTGCACCAGGGGAGGCTCAGGTTGGACATCAGGAGGAATTTCTCCGTGGAAAGGATGGTCAGGCATTGGAAGGGGATGCTGTCCCCTTCCCTGGAGCAATTCCCAATAACTGAGAAAGAGATTTGTGATGTTTTTTTCCAGGTATTTTCATCTACCCCAGTGCAATCTGGTATTTTGCTATCAAGATTTCTTAATCATTAATGAAATGTTTTTCTTAGAGCCTCAGCAGAACTGTGGGCAGAGAATAAACAATTAAGTTTCTCCCAGCAGGAAGAAGGGAAAGGCATCTGAACACAAAGATCAGCTCTCCAGGCTGAAGGACAGAGACCCCGAGTTTTATAAGTTTCTGGAGGAGAACGATCGCAAGCTGCTGGATTTTGATGCCTCAGACAGCTCTGAGGAGGAGGAGGCTCTGCACAGACCCCCTGATACACTCGAGGTACCTGCTTGGGAATGCTGGGATCAATTAAATCCATGTGCAGTGTTTGTGTTCTAGTGCCAGCCCTGAATCACGGAATGATTTGGGTTGGAAAGGAACTTGAAAGTCACCCAGTTCCAGCCCCAACACCTTCCACTGTCCCAGGCTGCTCCCAGCCCTGTCCAGCCTGGCCTTGGATACTTCCAGGGATCCACAGGCAGCCACAGCTGCTCTGAGCACCTGTGCCAGCCCTCCCCACCCTCACAGGGAGGAATTTATTCCCAATATCCCATCCAAACCATTCCTGCTTTCCACAGAGTGCTGGCAACAGCATTAATCAATCAGCCCTGCCTGCCTCCCTCCTCATCAGCTGCTCAGTAAAGGAGCTGGGGCCAGGCAGGAGTTGTAGAAACCTTTCCTCAGTCTCTCCTGCTGGTCTCTCTAGGTAGCCAGTGATGAAGATGATGAAGATGAAGAAGAAGAAAAAGTCAAAAGGAAGAAAGTTTCCTTCATCCATGTGAGCTTGAAAATGGTGGAGGAATGGAAGAAAGCTGCCCAGGTGAGCTGGGAGTTGCAGCACAAAGCACTGGAGTGTTCTCTGCCCTGCCTATAAAAGGCCAGTTTGGGATTTGTTAATCTGGCACAAAATGTATGTCCCAAGCCCCCAGAGCTCTTGTGCCTTCAGCATGGCTGTCATTTCTCTTGGGCTGCAAGATTCAATTCCATATGAGGGAGAAGCTGCAGAAATGTGGCTCAGAAGAGGCCAGAATGATGAAATTTGGATTTTTCATCCTCTTGCTAAGCCTTTGGCAACTCCAGGAGCTTTCTTAGTCACATACTTAGCGATGGAATAGCTGAGGGGAATGAAGCTCAAACTGGAAGTCGCTTGCAGCTAATTAATTACTTCTCAAGCCTCAGCAATTAAAAGCCAATTTTAGGAGAGGTGAAGGCCACTGAGTTTGACACCTGCCTTGATGCTTGGGCACGGAGCTCTTTTTGGCATCAAAGCTCCAGTGAGTTCCAGTACTCCTGCCCCAGTCAGGAGCTTCAGAGTTCCAGGAGATCCCTTGCTTCTCCTCCTCAGCAACCTCTTTTCTTCTTTCCCCAGGGGAATCTCACCCCAAAACTCTTCCATGAAATCACCCAAGCCTACAAGGCAGCTGTGGCCACCACCAAAGGTGACAGTGGTGGCGACCCCAGCAAGTTCCAGGTGACTGACACTGCAGGTGAGGGAAGGGAAATCATCTGGGGGAGCTGAGCTGTGGGAGAGAGGGGAGATGGGCACTGGGAGGAGTTAATTCACCCTTTCCCTTCATTAAGGAGCTTAATCTTGCTGTGCTGCTCTGGGATCTTTCCTTTCAAGGGTGGGTTCTTGGTGCTGTTTCCTTGGAGAGGTGGCCGCTGTGCCTTCTAATCTTTGATAAAAAATTTGAATAGAAGGCAAACTGGGGATTTCTAGAAGGAAATGCTGGAGTTCTGCCATGGAAATTACTGGCTTCAGTTCCTCAGGGAGCCCTTTTCCCATTAGGAGAACCAGGAATACATGGAAAATCACTTACAAATGCTTTCCTGGCTTGTTTTACCCAGTGTTCAATGCCCTGGTGTCCTTCTGTATCCGGGACCTCTTCCTCTACCTGCACAAGCTGCTGCTCCCCAAAGCCCCCAAGAACAAACTCAAGTAAGTCTGGAGGGGTTGAGACCTCAGGAAAGCTTTGGGGATTTTCAGAGCTGCCTTTGACCCTGGGAAAGAGGTGCCAGCTCTTCCCAATCACTGAGTGCCTGATGATGCTCTCAGGGGTCTTCTTTTCTTCCCCCCAGTTGTGCTCCCTGCAGTATCAAACTGCAGGCATTTGCAGAGATGTGTGGCTTCAGGAGGGTCTGGAATTGCCTGGCTTGCACTCAGGGGACAGTTCAGGCACTGGAAATCAGTTTTCAGAGGAAGGGACCAACCTTTCAGTGTCCCTGCTGTGTCACCAGAGCGTGACCCCAGTTCACTCCATGCTTTGCAGGCAGTTGTTGGTGCAAGGAATTGATCTCACTGCTCATTTTGCTGCTGAAATCTGATTTATTTGGTTGGGTTTTTTTTTAAAGCTAAACCCACCTCTTGCTCCTTTCCAGAATGGTTCTCCCTTCCACCAGCCCCCTCTGGGGAAAGCTACGACTGGACATCAAAGTTTATCTTGGCTGTACCATAAAAGTAAGAAATAGCATCATTTTCTGTTTGTGGGGTCAGTCTGTGCCATGCTGGGCTCTTTAGGATATTTTGGAGTGAAGCAGATGGGGTTTGCCCCTCTGAAATTTGTGTTCATTGTTTCCCTGTGTTGTTTTGGAATTGTTTGGTCCAATTAGCAGTTTGGAGGTTCAGAGGATGCTTGGGTCAGGATAGATAAGGCAGTAAAGAAGGGTTGAATTAACATTCTGGCAGCTCTCTGTGTTTTAATTTGTCTGGAAGATTAATATTTAATAGGCTTTAAAGTAGTTTGCAGTCTGTGTTCCTGCGCTCTGCATCATTAATTCATTTTTTGGTGCTGTGATCTCTCCACTTGAGGTAAATACTGAGATGTTCTGTTGCTGATCTCACATGTGGCATCTCTGACTATGATAATGTTCCATCCTATCCATCCAAAATTTCTGGTGTTAGAGACAATTTGTGGATTATTTCTGAAGGAAACTCCTGCCCCCACTTAATTTTATTTTATTTTTTTTCCTTGAGACTGCTTCATCAGCATCCCCAAACTGGAATATTAAAATCAAACCAACGCTAAAACACTGACTCTTCAGCAGCTGAGGGAAGGGATAGCAGGAGAGACAACCCAAGAGCTGCTGTCCCTCAGCTGGGAGCTGGCACAATGACTTAGCAGAAAGAGCAATTTGATCAGGAGAGCTGGTTTTTTTTTTCATTTTCCGTCAAGCTGTGGTGCCTCTCTCCAGCAGCAGAGGATTGCAGACAAGGAAAAGCTGGGAATGCAGTGCCTGGGCTGACTCCTGAGAGCCCTCAGTCCCAGCCTTCAGCACAGTGGATTTTCTGGCACAATTTCTGAACAAAATCTTCTCCTTTTGGTGTGTCAGGGACTTGGCAAAGTCTGCTCAGTCCAGAATCTTTGCAGAGCAAGGAGGAGGCAGATTGAATGTGGACAAAACGTCTGTGCTGGTTCCAGCAGCTGGGGCTGCACCAGGCAGAGCCTCTCTCAGGGACACCCGGAGCTCTCCCTGTCCTCAGATTGGAAACTGGGTTTGTCTGCAGTCAGCTGAGCTGAACAAGCTGCAAGCACCAAGATTTGCTTGTCAAAACCTTTCCTTGAGAGAGAGTTAACCCAAATACCCAAAGTATTCCAGCTTCCCCCACAGAAATCCTGGAGAAGCCCAGTGTGCTGTCAGCCAGCTCAGGTGATGTTTCCTTGTGCAGACTGAGGGTGACTTTGGCCATTGGCAGTGAGGTGACATTTTGGTGTCCTGCACTGCAGATAAAATGGGATTTTGCAGTGTCCACAAGGGAGGTGCTGTGTGATGAGCTCAGGGGCCATGAGCCATGCAGCTGCAGCAGCCTGAGCTCCCATTTTCAGGCTGAGGGACCTGCAGGGCAGCTCTTCAAGCTGCCCTGTGTCTGCTCCTGCCCTGATCCAGCTGTTGGGCTTTCTGTGAGCTCCTTCCTGACCAAGGAGTGTTTGGAAGCAGCAAAATGCAGCTGAGAAAGGGAGGGCTGATGAGCCCTGCTTGCAAACTGGGGGTGTTTTCTTCTCCTCCACAGCTGCTGTCGTGCCTGACCGAGGCCTCAGTGGGTGCAGCAGTCCTGCAGCACGTGAATTCCACAGTTCCATATTACCTGTCCTTCCCAAAGCAGTGCCGGGCCCTCCTCAAGGTAAGGGGACGTGCTGGGATGTGCCATTGGCATCTGAGAGGCTTTTCCCCCCTTCAGCTGAGCCTTTTGTGGTATTTGGGCTGGATCCCCAGGCAGTTCAGTCCCTTGTAGCGTTTTGCTGTTGTTCCTGGAGAGCATTCCTGCCTCTCCCCAGGTGCCACGAGGTGATGCCAGGCTGAGGTGAGTGTGTGGGTGGCTCTGTTTGTAGCTGCTGCTCCCCAGGGAGGTGTTTTGGGAAGCTGCTTCCTGCTCCCAGATGGAGGAATTGCTGCCAGGCCCTGGGAATGTCTGTGCTGCCTCTCCACTCGGGGAGCTGGGGGTGGAATATTTCTGTGGCAGCTCAGTCACAACTGCTGAGCGTGAACAACAACACAGGAGCTGCGGGGGAGACACCCAGGGCAGCAGGGTGACAGCTGAGTGCAAGCTGCAAGGCAGCTCTGGGAGGAGGCAGGGAAGCCTTTGATGCTGGAGATGACTGGAATCACGCAGGGCTGGGAGGCTGGCACACCTCACAGCTGAAGGGCTGCTGCAGGCTTTTCTGGGAAGGCTTTTGCAGCCCTGCAGGAGCCCTCTCTGCTCTGCACTGCATCGCTGCAGGGGAGCTGACTGGTGTTGGGGGCACCAGGTGCTTCCTGCCAGGGCCAGGTGAACCTGGGGAGGTGGAGTCACTCAGGAGAGTTAAATGAGTATTTAACCACAGAAATAAAAGTTGTGTTTGTTTTAGAGGTGCTGGTTTTGGACAGGTTCCTTTATTGATCATGGAAACACCAGCCTTGGCTGTTGTGTGGTGTCCCAGTGAGAGTGTGAGGACAGAAGGGCTGCCAGTGACTGACTGACAGCACATTGTGTCACCTCTGTGTCACCTGCCTCCTGGCTGCCTTCTTGCTGGGAAGGAGCGAGGTTCAGGCCTGTCTGTGGAGCAAGGAGCTCTTTGTGGCTTCACTCACCTGTCTCTGTGTTTGACCCCAGCAAACCATCACTCTGTGGAGCACAGGGGAGGAGACAGTCAGAGTCCTGGCCTTCCTGGTGCTGAACAAGATCTGCAGGTACAAGAAGGAGGTTTACCTCAGCCCCCTGCTCAAGGTAAGCCAGGCTTTTATTGACATCTGCACCTTTTCTTCCTCATGTTATGCGCAAATATCTCAGAGCCTTGAGCTGCAGATGGGCACCTGCTGCTGGAGGTGATGCTGGCAGCCTCCAGAAAACCAAACAGGGCAGGAATTCTGTCAGGTCAGGGTGATTCCTGCTTCCCACTGCTGCCCTTCCTGCTGGGGGCACAGAGACCGAGCAGGGGAGGTCTCTGGTGCCTGATGAATATTCATCTTCCAGATTCCTGAGGGCTTTCCTGAATGCTGACATCCTCCTGAGCTGCTCTGACCTTTCAGCTGAGTTCCCAAGTGAATTCTCCTGCCTCAGTGGCACCTGAGCAGGAGAGCTGTGCCCAGCCATCCCCAGGTGTGCCTCAGACCCTCCTGCAGCCTTGTCATCCTGCTGCTGAGCAGTGGTGGGGACATCTCCAAGCTGAACACACTCCTGTGTCCCCTGGGAAGGAGCAGGCTGGGTTATTCCTTTCTGTCATTAAAGCAACACTTCAGCCCTGGTTTTCTGAGTAAAACCTTACTAAAGAAAGGCCTTGTAAGACATAGTTCAGGCCTTACTACTCCAGCAAGCTAGCCTGCTAAGTTCCCATAAGAGTAAAATCCTGTAACAGTGAAAATCTGATTATTCTGGTGAGAAAGAATTCTAAGACTGTAACTGTTAACAGCACCTATAAAAACTATCCTGATTCATTAAAAATGTGAACAGTATCTAAAAAGAGATGCTTCCAAGCACATAACCACCTCTAGTGAGATACCCAATCAAGGCAACAACTAGTTACCAACCAATTAGAATTAGGCACAATGCTTTTAGAAAACCCTATAAATTCGGGCTATAATTAATAAAGACACCTTCTTTTGCTGCTTAAGGAAGTGTGTGTCTCATCAATCTCTAAGTCAAGGGCACAGCGACAGTTTGGACGCAGCAGGGAGGGGCAGAGGGGTCTGGGAATGCTTTTTGCTCTGTTTCTCATGGTGGTTTCTCCTCTTCCCCTCACAGCAAATGTACATTGCCTTTGTGAAGAACTCCAGGTTCACCTCTCCCAACGTGCTGCCCATGATCAACTTCATGCAGCGCACGCTGACGGAGCTGCTGGCCCTGGACACACACACCTCCTACCAGCACACCTTCATCTACATCCGCCAGCTGGCCATCCACCTGCGCAGCGCCATGACCCTCAGGAAGAAGGTAGGCACCCCTCCTTGGTGGGGAAGGAATTTTCTCCCCCTTCCTAGGAGGAAATGTGTGGAGAGGAGGAATTGCAGTGACCACTTTGGTGGTGGGGGAGCCGTTGTTGGGGCTCCAGGGAGCATCTGGGAGTTGTCTGTGCTAAAATCTCAGCCAGGAAGGAGAAGAAATGGAAGCTTTGGGGTGACCTGAAAGGGGTCTTGGAGAAAGGCTCTGTCCAGCTATTTCCAAGGGCCTGCAGTGGCAGGATGGAGGGGGATGGATTCACACTGACAGGAGGGTTAGATTGGATACCAGGAGAAAATTCTTCCTTCTGGGAGGGTGGGGAGCCCCTGGAATGGATTTCCCAGAGCAGCTGTGGCTGCCTCATCCCTGGAAGTGTCCAAGGCTGGGTTGGATGGAGCTCAGAGCAGCCTGGGGTGGAGGAAGCTGTCCTTGCCCATGGGTGATCTTTAAGGTCTCTTTGAACCCAAACCCTCCTGCAGGGTGGGAGTTGCTTTTCTCTCCTACTTTCAAGAGTTTGTGCTGCACTTTCCACCTTGGACGCCCTTTTCCCACTCTGAGGCTGCTGTTTGCAGCCTCTGTTTCAAAACCTGCAGGTAAAGCAGCTTAGGAGCCACCCTGGGGTGTTGCACCTCCCCAGCAAAGTCCGTGCTGTTTAAAGGACTTAAGTGAACAAAGCAGCTTTGGGGAGCAGCCCTGGTTTCAGCCACCTCCAGTCTGACCTGGGAAATCTGAGTCAGCTTGCTAATCCTGGATTTAGTCCTGTTTAGCAAAACAGACCCCCCAGATTAATAGTTCAGCTGCCCCCAAACAGGGCAGGGTTGGTGCCCAGCTAAATCTCCTGGCTGGTCAGACATGGGGATAAATAAGCAGAGATAAATGGAGTCTGGGCTGCAGATCCCCTAATTGGATTGCACTGGCTCCTTACACCCTCAGTTGTGGCCCAGACAGGGAGTAAATCCACTTGATTTCACAGCTGGGGAGGGACTTCACACGGGAATGGCACCACCAAAATGTCCAAATGCAAGCACTAAGCCTGTTTAAATGGAGCAGGGGATGGTGGTGGAAGGTGATTACCAGAGCAGATTGCTCGTCTGTTCCTGTGCAGGAGGAGCTGAGAAAAGCTTTCTGGTACATCTCAGTGACCTGGGGAGAGCTGCCAGAGCCCTGCCATGTCCAGCTGTGCCTTGGCTTAAGTCCCTGCTGCAAGGTTTGGTCCAGTGGCTGCAATTAAAGGATTCTGTCCCTGTCTCAGGACACATGCATCCTGCTTTTCCATGCAGAAGAGATGAGCTGGGCCTTGAAAGTCTGGAAAAATCCACAAGTGGGGGCTGAGGCACCTTGTGAGTGCAGCCTGCTGTGGTTTTGGGCAATACCCGCGGAGCTACAGAACTTTTAGGGAAGGGTTTCCTTCAGGGACTCTTGCTCCAGATGGGCTTTTATTCAATCTGGCACTAAGAGCTGCTGCAGCACCTGCCCAGAGTCTTGAAAACAATGTCCTGGTGCAAGCCTTGGGCCACTCTTGGCCATGCTGCTGAGCCAGGCTGGCTCTGTCACTGCTGTCACCGTGTCACTGCTGGCCTGGTGCAGTGCTGGTAGCCAGAGCTGTGCTCTGCTGCCTGCCACTTCTACCCTGCAGCTACAAAAATGAAGCTGTCCTGGGTGATGTCTTTCCCAAAAGTGCTGGGCTGATCATTTGCTCCAGTGATCAGCTCGGGATTCCCTGTGCCTGCACATGCCAGTGCCTGCTGTGAGGCTGGAGCTCATCCTTCTCATAACAGCCACACCTGGGCACCAGACTGGTTTTATTCACTTGATTTCCTTCAGGCACTGACTGGTACCCAGTGAACTTGCTGCCCTGGGAATGGCAGCTCCAGTGTTGTTATTCCTCCCTGGGAATTGCAGTGTCCTGGATAAAACAAGCCTGGGCAGGAAGCAGGGTGAGCACCTGTCAAAAGCCACATTTTCAAATTTCTGCCTTTATTTTTTTCCCCCTTTCCTGCAGGAGAACTTCCAGTCAGTCTATAACTGGCAGTACATCCACTGCCTGTACTTCTGGTGTCGAGTTCTCAGCACCATCCACCCCAGTGAGGTCCTGGAGCCCCTGATCTACCCCTTGACACAGGTCATTATTGGCTGTATCAAGTGAGTAGAATTCTTAATTCTTTTTACTCTGCTTTGTGTTATTTTACAGTTATGTGATCTGGATTTAACCATGAATGGCCATCAAAGCTGCTTTTAATTGTAATTTTTCCAGCCCAAGATGTGTGTGAGCAGCTGTTTAGGTGTTGACAGAGTTGTGGCATGGGTTCTTCTTTCCTCTTTGTGTAAGAAAAGTCTCAGTCTGAATAACCTGAGCAGATTATCCTTGTAACTGCAAGGAAAATGATCTGCCTTGCTTCAGAAAATCCTCATCTGCAGCTCTGTAAATACATTTAGAAGCTGCATTTTTGGTGCCTGTTTGTTTGGATTTGAAGAAGTGGGACACAGTTGTTATTTTCAGGATGTCTGCTGAGAATTGCCTCCTCCCATCAGAGTTTGTGTGAATGAAATGTTTGTGCTCTGAGGTGGCTGTTAACAACGAGCTTTGAGGGAATTTTGGGATCTCTGGTGATCTCCCAAATCCTGTTAGCTCTGTTAACCAGATTCTCAGCTTTAAAACCCAGGGCTGGAGCAACTCCCCAGCAGTGATGAAGATAAGCAGATTTAAACGATCAGATAAGAGGATGCAAACATCCCTCCTGCCTTCCCCACTGCTCCTAGGATGGATCCAGGTGGCTTCCTACCTGTCCAGCAGATAAATCAGGGATCTGGGGCCGAGGAGAGGGGAGTGGGGAGAGGCTCAGCAGGTTCTTCAGCAGCCTGGCATGAGCTGCAGGTACTGCCTGGCGAGGCTTTGGAGGTTTGGGAACCCCCACAGATGGGTTTGGGGTGACCTCACTGTGGCCTTCCAGGACCTAAAGGAGCTACGAGAGAGATGGAGAGAGGATTTCTGAAGGATGGAGGGACAGGACACACAGGGAATGACTTTAAACTGAGAGGGTGGCTTCAGATGAGATATCAGGAAAAATTCCTCCTCCTCAGGGTAGTGAGGCCCTGGAATAGATTGCCCAGAGAAGCTGTGGCTGTCCCATCCCTGCAAGTGTCCAAGGCCAGGTTGGACAGGACCTGGAGCACCCCTGGGATAGTGGAAGGTGGCCCTGCCCATGGCACTGGATGAGCTTTAAGTCTCTTCCAACCCAAACCATTCCATGATTCTGTGATTCCAGCACTGGGGAAACAGAAACAGATCCCACCTGGATTCCTTCCCAAGCCAGGCTGGTGGCTGGGATGTCGAGGAGGCAGACTGGCAGGTGTGGGGATGCTGTGGCTCGGTGGGACAGGACACTGGTGACCTCTGCAATCCCTTTCTCCTGCTCCTGGTGTGCTGTGGGATTTATCCCGAGGGATGGACGGGAGGAGAATCCCATTCCCTGCTGTCCCCTGTGCCGGGAGGTGGCGCCTGGCTCCAGCACAAGGACAGTGTCCCTGTGTCCCTGGGACCTGCTCCATCCTCCCTGGGCTGCTTTTAACCCCTGTGCTGGCCCTCTCCTCACTGATGGGTGTTTGCAGCAGCAGAAGCTCCGCTTCTGGTATCCCTCTTTCCATAAACTTTTCCTGGCCTTGCCTGCTCGGGTTTGTGCCCTGCTCCCAGTCTGAGCTGTGGAAATGCAGCTGTTCCCTGGTGTGTGTGGTTAAATGAGGATTTTTGGATCCTGTGCATTCCAGCCTCTCAGCAGGTGCAGGGAAGGAAGCAGGGCCAGCCTGGGTGACCTGGAGCAGAGGATGAATTGCTGTGTCCCCTCTGGCCACCAGGGCTGTGACAGGATGGGCTGTGACAAATCAAACGAGCCTTGAGGCTGTTCCCAACAGCCTGGGAGAAGGGCAGGAGCCATTCCAAGTGATGGGAAGGCACTGGGGACCCTGCCAGTCCCCAGTTGGAGCTCCCTGAGCAGAGCTGGTCCCAGCAGTGTTTGTCATTCCCTGTGCATCCAGCCCCAGGATGTGGCACAGCCACGCACTCTGAAATGAATGGGTTTGGTTTACAGTAAATCCATACACTTAGCAGCTTTATTCCTTGATCAATTAATTCCTGAGAATGGCTTTCGTCATCTCCAGAGGTGCCAGAGCAGGCGTGCAAAGTAGATTTATTTCTGTAATGGGTCCAGTGATAATTATTTCACTATTTGGAAGGGGGATGCAGCTGATTTATGGTGCCTGGTCAAACGTTTTGATTTTGTGGGCTCTCCTGGATTGCTCAGCAAGTCCTTTGGGGAGGGAGGGGTTCATTTATCAGCTTGGGTCTGCCATCTGTGAGCTGTGGTTTAAAAACAACATTTTTAATGCTGGAGGCTTCTGTGACTTCAAGTGCAGGTCACTGAGTGAGGAGCTTTAGAATGGGACAGAAATGAGTTTTAGGGGTTGCTCTCCATTCTCTGCCTGCTCCTGGGGGAGGTGATTCTGCTCAGTAATTTTGACAGGCTCAACTTTTGTCTTAATTACCTTAATTATTTGAAATATGAGTGAAAGTCAGTCAAGGCTCTTCCCCCTCCTCCTCCTCCTCTGGGAATTTTATTTCCGGCTATGGGATGGCTTCAGCAGCCCAGGTTGCTGAGCAGATTTCTTCAGCAGGGTAGGAAATGCTTTCCTGTGTCAGTGGAGGCTGCAGGTGCAGTTCCTCTATCAATTTGTTATCATTTATTTTTATTTCTTTTTCCTGCCCAGACTGGTGCCAACGTCTCGGTTCTACCCCCTGCGCATGCACTGCATCCGTGCCCTCACCCTGCTGTCCCAGAGCACCAGGACCTTCATCCCCGTGCTGCCCTTCATCCTGGAGGTGGGTTGTTCCCTGCTGGCCCCTCCTCCCTGCTGAAAGCACTCACTGCACCCACCAGCAGCTCCCAGGGGTTCCCATTTTGCTCCCTAAAATCTCTGGAAAACAACACCAGACTTGCTGAGAAAATAGGATTCAACTTTTGTTGTCTGTGAGTTGTACCTGAGAGCAGCTGGGGGCAGAAAGGCATTCCCAGGGGGTTGAACTGGAGCAGCTGGGGGCAGAAAGGCATTCCCAGGGGGTTGAACTGGAGCAGCTGG
>NC_031789.1:6433443-6445005 GCF_001522545.3 Parus major
CACAGCCTGGGGACACAGCCACAGCCTGGGGCTCCTCTGGGGACAGCCTGGGGACACAGCCACAGCCTGGGGACACAGCCACACCCTGGGGCTCCCCTGGGGACACACCCTGGGGCTCCCCTGGGGACACACCCTGGGGACACACCCTGGGGCTCCCATGGGGACAGCCTGGGGACACAGCCTGGGGCTCCCCTGGGGACACACTGTGGGGACACAGGGACATCCTGGGGCTCCCCTGCGACTCCCCTGGGGACACAGGGACATCCTGGGGACACAGGGACAGCCTGGGGACACAGGGACATCCTGGGGCTCCCCTGGCCTGCCTGGGAGCACAGGCAGGGAGAGGAGGAGCTGCTGGAAGGGGGCTGTGTGAGGTGGGGCTGAAGCCTGGTGGAAAGCAGCCCCTACACTGCATCCTCCTGTTGTTTGGGATGCACACACATGTATGGCAGGGCCTGGCCTTTGCTGGCTTTCAGCATCCCATTCCTGTAGTGCCAGTTTGTGCCTGAAGGGATTTTGGGGATTCTGCAAGCCTGGGAGCAGGTGAGCCGTGTGTGAGCCCTCTCTCTGAGAGGGATCCAGCACTTCCCTGCCTGCTGGAAATGTGTCTGCAAGGTAATTGATGGCTCAGAGCAGTCTCTGTGGCCACAGGGGTTTTGGAAAGGCTGGATTTGTGCATCCCTGGATGCTCCACCCGTTAGCAGCGAGCTGAGGCCGGAGCAGCAGCGCAGAGCTTGTCTCCAGAGCGAGGGCAGGGAGCAGAGAGGGAGCTGCTGGAACCCTGGCACCTCTGCCAGGGCCCAGCAGAGCTATTCTGGGAGCAGGGCTTGGTGGCACTGGCTTGGCAGTGCCTCAGCAGCCTCTGGAGCTGGAACTGCTGCTTGCTCCCTGTCTGCAGCGAGGCACCTGGGTGCTCTGGGGGGATTGCTGGGCTGGGATCTTTGTGGGCACTGCTGTGACCACCCACCCACTGCAGGGGCAGAGAGCCCAACCTCCCGGGCTCTCCCTGAGGCAGAGGAGCTGGGGAGGCTCTGGAGCTGAATAAAACAGGGTTTTCATCAAGCCTGCCACTGTCTGCTCTTCCCAGCAGCTCTGGCTGCAGGCCCTGGGGTGGGAACCTGAGGATTATTTTAATTTACTGCCTGGGTGTCTGGCTGAGCAGCTGGAATCAGGGGAGCTCCCTCCTTTTGGGGCTCAGCTCCCCTGGAGCACCTGAGTTGAGATCTGCTGCTGTGTTGTGGGGTCTTGCAAAGCTTCCTGGGCTGTGTGGTGATCCAGGGAACAGGTACCGTTCTGGGAGGGAGCCTGTAGCTAAAGGGATGTTGTCAGGTGAGGAATTAGTTTTAATCTTACATCCTACCACCCCTTTTCAGCACTTGGATGCCAAATGATTGAAGGGTAGAAGGGTTTGTAACCATCTCATTTGCTTCCTACCATTTATGGGCTCCTGACTGCCCTGCCTAGGCAGCAGAAACGGGCTCTGCTCTGCCCAGGCTGGGCCCAGTCCAGGACCCTGCAGGGGAATGTTTGGTTCAAAAATAAACACTTGGCTGTAGGACAGGGGGAAGGCACTCACACAGCTCTGGGTGATACTCAGGGCTTGGAAATGCTCGTGGGAGCTGTGCCTGAACTGACAGCAAGGGCTGAGCAGGTGATGAGAGGTGTCCATTGAAGGAGCAGGAGACAGATTTTCTGGGATAGATCCTCTGCTCTGTCCCTGTCTTGTTCCTGCCTGTGGGTTTCATTTGAAGGCATTTTTCTCCATTACAGCATCATCTGCCTTGCCCTGTGTGCCGTCTCCTCCCTGCAGCTGGAGAGAGGGGAGTGTTCAGGGCCAGGACAGTAACAGTGGGTCCCAGAGGGCACTGAGCTCATTCTGGGAGAGCCTCTTGTGAGTTCCCAGCAGCTCTGGGACTCAGACCTCTTCCAGCAGGCAGAAATTGGAATCTGGCAACTCCCATTTCAGGCCACCATGCAGAGATAATTTGGGGATTAGCCATAAGCTGAAGCATCCTCTAAACCCCCAGAGATTCTCCTTTGTGGGGGCTTTGTGCTGCCTCTCGGTGCCTTTGGCATCACAGGATTGCGTTTTCCAGTTTTCCACTTCAGCTTTTGGCTGCCCAGGCTTTGCTTGGCCTGAGGAGAGTTCTCGGTCCCACCACTCCTGACTCAGCAGCTGCTTAAATAACTGAGGCTAAATTCATTCAGTCCTGCTTGCCTCTGAGTTGTGGTTGCCAATTTCTGCCCGGGAGCTGGGAAAATGTGGTTTGGGAAAGGGTCTTCACCTTGTGCCCTTGACTCCCTGTGTTTTTTGGAAAACTGCCTGGAAAACCTTTAAATTTGTACCCTTTCTCCACAGGAACAGTGGGAGAAGCAGGTGAAGGAGGAGGGAACGCCCCTGACCAAATATTACACTCAGTGGAAGAAGCTGAGAGAGAAGGAGATCCAGCTGGAAATCAGTGGCAAGGAAAGAGTGAGTACCAAACCCTGAATGTGAGCCATGGGGAGACCAAAGCCACGTCCTGGTGACACCCAGGGACTTTCTGTCTGGCCATGAATGCCCAGCTGTCATTTCCCACATCTCCTGGCCCAGGGAATGCTCAGTGCTAGTGCAGAGAGCCTGCACCAGGCTCCTGGAGGAGGGCTGGCTCCTGGGACATCACAGAGCTCAGGAGCAGCCTGGGATGAGGGGCTGGAGCACCCCAGGGCAGCCCTGCGGGGACAGAAAGCACAGAGAGGGCAAAAAAGCACCTGGGAAGTGCAGGGGATGGGGACAGGGACAGCCAGGGGATGGGGACAGCCAGGGGATGGGGACAGGGAGAGCCAGGGCATGGGGATAGGGACAGCCAGGGCATGGGGACAGTGGACAGCACAGAGTGGGGCCAAGTTCCTGCCCCAGACTGGCCCTGCTGCTCTGATGAGACATTGCCCTGCTGCTGGAGCAGCTCTCTGCACAGAGAGGCAGATTGGGGGTTTGCTGTCAGTCAGTTCAGAGAGGCAGATTTGGGGTTTGCTCTGGTGAGAGGCAGATTTGGGGTTTGCTCTGGTGAGAGGCAGGTTTGGGGTTTGCTCTGGTGAGAGGCAGGTTTGGGGTTTGCTCTGGTGAGAGGCAGGTTTGGGGTTTGCAGTCAGTTCAGAGAGGCAGGTTTGGGGTTTGCTCTGGTGAGAGGCAGGTTTGGGGTTTGCTCTGGTGAGAGGCAGGTTTGGGGTTTGCTGTCAGTTCCGAGAGGCAGATTTGGGGTTTGCTCTGGTGAGAGGCAGATTGGGGGTTTGCAGTCAGTTCAGAGAGGCAGGTTTGGGGTTTGCAGTCAGTTCAGAGAGGCAGGTTTGGGGTTTGCAGTCAGTTCAGAGAGGCAGGTTTGGGGTTTGCAGTCAGTTCAGAGAGGCAGATTTGGGGTTTGCTCTCCAAGAGGCTGCTAGCAGCTCTGCTGGTGAATGGAGCTGTTGTGTGGCTCGGTGGGGACTGGTGGCTTAATGATGCAGCTTTGTGAGCCCCAGCAGGAGAGGGAACACCATGAGGCCCATTAGGGCTGGGAAAATCCATGTCCCATTAGCAGCCATTGGGGGGAAAAAAGGTAATAACAGGGAAAAAAAAGAAACCCAGCCTGGCTGGGAGCTGCCTTACACAACAGCTCTGACCCTTTCTGCCCATTCCATTTGCTTTTCCCAGTGGTTTTTAATGGGATGGGGACTAAGCAGCTTGGTGAGACTCAGCAGATAGGAACCCTCTAGCTGGGGATTAAAAGGCTGGCCCCCAAATTAGCTAATTAGTGCTTGTGTGTGATGAACACAGGGGCTGGGGGCTGTGTCAGTGCAAATCTCAGTTCTTTGGGGTTTGAGTGCCCATCCTGAGGCTCCTGGGGGGTTTCATAAGGGTGGAGGTGGCACAGTTCATCCAGCACCAGGTCCTGTTGGATGTGCCCAGGTTGTGCTGGTGTCACCCAGGGCTGCCCTTGGAAATGGGGATTGTTCCTGGGCACTGTGGGAATGCAGAATCCCAGCCCAGACAAGGAGCCTGCCTTGTCCCCCAGAAATGATGGGAATTACAGAAAATGCTCTCAGCCCTCTGATCACCCCCAGGCTGTGGCTGCCCCATCCCTGGAAGTGTCCAAGGCCAGGCTGGATGGGGCTCTGAGCAGTGGAAGGGTCCCTGCCCATGGCACTGGAGGAGATTTAGGGTCCTTTCCTCCCCAGACCAGTCTGGGCTGCTGTGAGCAGCCTGGGGTAGGTGCCAGCTGTGGGGTCAGCTGAGGGCAGCAGCTTGGCAGTGTCTGATCACTGCCCTGCTGCATTCTGCTTCCCAAACCTCTTCCCTGGCATCTCTGGGCTGTTTTTAAAGGCAGCCCAGCAGGGCTGGGGGAGCAGAGCTGGCAGAGCAGGAGGGAAGGTGAGGATTTCAAATGAGGCCATGCAAATGGTGGTGGGTGATTTGCTGCCCTCTGCCCTTCCCTGCCCAGCTCCTGCCTGCCCTGGGAAGTGCTCAGCTCCAGGATCAGAATGGCCCAGCTGGGGACCATAACCTGGAACAGCCTGGGAGAAATTGCTGGAATTGGCT
This sequence comes from Parus major, assembly GCF_001522545.3. Taxonomy (NCBI): domain Eukaryota; kingdom Metazoa; phylum Chordata; class Aves; order Passeriformes; family Paridae; genus Parus; species Parus major. Next base: position 6,437,999 of record NC_031789.1, read on the forward strand.
GAGAGCAAACACCCAGCTCCGTGTCCCTGCCCCTCAGCCCCATCCTGCCTCTCCGTCTCTGCTTTTCCACACAGCCTCCTCCTGGCTGGGGCTCCCGAGGGGAGGGTGGCTGTGCTCAGACAGGAGGGCGTTTTGGGCTGCTCTGAGGGGTGGCAGGGAGAGAAATGAGTTCCCAAGCAAGCCCTAATGTGTGCTAATGCCTGAGCGCTTCCCAGGAGGGGTGAGCAGCCAGGCAGGGCAGGGGCAGCTGATGCTCAGAGAGCACTTGGGATTTCATTTGCATTCTGATTATCTTTGCCCTGCTGGCCCGAGCCCTTGCAAGTAAATCCTCCCCCTAATCCCCCTCCGGAGAGGTGTAAAGAGCACTGAGGTGGTGTCAATTGAGAGGACTTAATGGCATTGATATTGGCTGCCTGCTCCAGCGGCTCTTGGCCCATTGATCTCCATCAGGGCAGGGGATGCAGACAGACCTTGAGCATCCTCAGCTCCTGAAATCCTGAAATCTGCACCCAAAGCCAGGAGTGGCTCAGAGCTGCCCAGCACAGCCTGGCCTGCATGGCTGTCACTGCAGAGCTCCCCCAGCCAGCCTCTCACGGATATCCTGCATCTTCATCCCTGCACTGGATGTTCCATTAGCTAAAGTAGTTTATTAGGGGAAGATCAATGCAGCAGCAGAGCTCTGCGTGTCTCACACCCCTGGGACCCCCTCACAAATCTGTGGCTGGCAGCAGACAGACCCAGCTGCTCTGGGCAGGCTGGGAAAAGCCAAGTTCCTGCCTTTAAACACAGCCTTTGACATTTAAAAGCACAAATAAGGGCTGTTCTTACTGTTGGGTTTGTTTTCTTTCCAGCTTGAAGACTTGAACTTCCCAGAAATCAAGCGCAGGAAGCAGGATGAGAGAAAGGAGGAGGATAAGAAGGAATTCAAGGATCTCTTCGAGCTGGACAGTGACTCTGAGGAGGAGAACGGTGGATTCTCTGTGAAAGGTACAGGGCTGGGGCTGGGCTTTTCCTGGTCCACAATCCCATTTCCTGGTCCACAATCCCATTTCCTGGTCCACAATCCCATTTCCTGGTCCACAATCCCATTTTCCTTATCCTCGATCCCATTTTTCCTTTCCCACAGCTCCATGTGCTGGGGGTCAGTTTGGCCCTGTCCTAAGGGGGTTTCATGCTGGCCATGTTGGGTTCAAGATTCCCTGATAAGGAGGGAGAGCAGAGGATGAAGTGGCACTGAAGGCGTTTGGGATGCTTTTATCCTGCTCTTTTTAAAGCCTCATTTGTGTGTTTCTTTCCCTGGGCATGCCCCACACTCTGCTCCCCTTGGCTCTCCCTTGTCACCCACCAGGTCTGAGCCCAAAATCCAGGGGCTGCTTGGCTGCACAGAGCCCTGTGCAGGTTCTGGGCCTGGCAGGGGCTGTCACCAGCACAGGGCTCTTTGGTCCTGTCCTTGCTGCACTTCTGGTTTATTTATTTCACCCCACCTGAGCTTCCAAGCGTTCCCAACAAGCCAAGAAATCCTGGAGAGCAGGGGGTGATGCCACCTGGGCTGTGACCACGAGAGGGCCACAGTAAATTGTGCAACCTGCCTGGGAATCTCACCACAGAGTTTGGGATAAATCTGGGCAGTCCTTCTGTGATTTGGAATGTTTGGGATGTCCCAGGTGTGTGCAGCAGGAAGGGAAGGGAATCTGCAGTCCCTTCTTGGTGCTGTGGATCCGAGGGGGATTCCTGCTCCTGCTGCAGGAATTTCAGCAGGATCACACCCCCAGAATCCTCCCAGGGCAGCAGGAATGGTGCTGGATGCAGGGAATTCCATCACATCAGGATGAGCTTCCCCCTGGAATGGGAAATGTTTGTCAGGCAGGAAAGAATCCCTGGCTGGGGTCTCTGCAAGAGCTGAAGAGGGGAGAGAATCCAGTTTGGGAATCTCAGCAGGAAAGAACCAGGAGCTGGGGAGGAACCTGCACTCCTGTGTCTTCCAGCTGGATTTCTGGCAGAAGGGGAAAGCTGGGAATGGGGAGTGGCTCAGGAAGAGGTGCTGGGCCTGTGGAGCAAAGGGGGGTGGCTTTTGAGGGGGATGTTTGTGAGAAATGTGGAGGAGTCTCCCTGTGAGTGTGCCTGGCACTCCTGAGCTCTGTGCCCTCCTGTTCATGTTCCACTCACTCCCTGAAAACCCCTCCAGGGAAGGGCAGAGCCAGGCAGGCCTCAGATGACAGCTCAGAAGCCAGCAGCAAGGAGTTTGGGGAGGAGGACGATGATGAAGAAGGAAATTACGAAGTGGAGGAAGAGGAGGAGGAAGAACTGGAAGAAGACAGCGAGTCAGAGGGTGAGTGGGGAATTCCTGACAGCACCCGGGGCCTTTTTGTCTGGTGAGGATGCCAGGAGGGGCTGCACACAGCCTGGAGGGGCAGGTTACTGACCCCTCTCCCTTTCCCCCGGCAGAGGAAGGCGGGGAAGGAGCCCGGCATTCCCGGGATTCCCGGAGCTGCCCCCGGGGGCTGTCCCGCTCCGACCTGCAGCAGCTGGCACAGGGTGGGGACGACGTCGTGCAGGACCTGCAGTTCTCTGATGAGGACTGAGCACCTCCAGCCCCTCCAGCCTGCAGCACCTGGAGCTGCTGGCAGAGCCAGAACACAGGTGGGACCAGCCCCAGGTGCCACCCAGGACCCGCTGGGTGACACAACTTGGACTTTTCAACTCAACCTGGACTGTTCCAGCTTTTTCTACCAGCTCTGTTTTTGGTACCAATAAAACCGTGGCCAAGTCAAGGCCAGTAAAAACTGCTCAGCAGAGGGAATAAAAGCCCCTCATTAAAATCTGCTGCTTTCAATAGCACAGAGTCCACTTCCAGCCCCTGCTAAGTGAGCTGAGCAAGGGAAGGACGAGGGTTTTGTCCAAGGTTCCTCCTCTCTGCCCCACCAACCACCCCAGAGTAGCTCTGGGGCCCTCAGCAAACCCTTCCTGGTGCCCAGAAGGCCTCAAGGACTGCACAGACTCTTCCAGAGTCTTCCATGGAAGCCCTGATCAGTTCAAGCTGGCTCTAAGAGTGCTGCAGAAGGAAACTTTAAAGTTCCACGTTGTGCAGGCACGAAGGAATAAGGAAAGGCAAAATTGTTCATGTAGGAAACACTGCCCAGGTGAGAACTGCACCACTGTAAATGTAAAGGTTTTCACTTTGAAAGAGATATTAACTTACCTGTTCTTCCCAAAGAAAAAGGGATTCCTTTTTTCTCCTGGCTCTAACTTAGCTGGGCAAGGTCCTGGCTGCCTTCTGCCAGCTGGGAACCAAGCCTGGGATTGGATTCCAGGCAGGAATTGGCAGCTCAGCTGCACCTGGCCCAGGTGGGCACCCAGGAAAGCAAAGACAGACACTGCTTGGGTAAAGCCAGGTACCATTTGTAAATTAAGTGTTTTTCTTTTTTATTTAAATTGATTGCTGGAAAGCATTTTTATCGTGATGTGATGGATAATGATTTTTTTTTTCCTTTTTTTACAATATAAAGAAGCTAAAGTACCACCAAAGCTATTCTGTAAGAAAAACGGCAGCACGTGCAACATTTAAACAAAAAACAAACCCAAAAAAAAAATAGGGGGGTGGGGGGAGAGAGAGAAAAGTACCACATGTGATTGTTGTTCACAACTGTACAAGTCACAGGAGGTCACCCCCAGGAGTTCCCAGCTCATTCACAGTAGTAAAAACTCTGCCCATTGTTTTCAGCCTGCCCCCTGCCCTGCTCCCAGGGCTGTGTCTCGTGCTCCACAGCAGGCCAGAATGTGCAATACATCCACCTCTGTAACAAGGCTTCAAATAAAACCAACCCCAGCTGCAGCAGTGAGGCTGGGGCAGCGAGGCTGGGACCCCTCCTCCCCCAGAGCATCCCTGCTGCTGCTCCTGAACCCCAACGTGCCATGGAGAACAGCTCCCAGTGCCCTCCTGGCGCTGCCAGCCCCCTGGGCCAGGGCAGGCTGCCTCGGTACCATCCGCACAAAGTAAACATGGACGGGAACTTGCCTTTTTTTTTTTTTCTTTTTGTCTTTTTTTTTTTGTCTTTTTATCCTTTTTGTCTGTCTTTGGTATTGTTTTCAAAGTTGCTAGAGATGCATAGAACACCTGAATGAGGAACTGAGCCCAGTTTCCAGGGAGGAGGAGAGCTCTGGGAAGGTGGCTGGGGTGGGTGTGGATGGGTTTTTTTGCTCCAAGTAGCGGTGGCAGGAGCAGAGCCCCTTCCCTTCCCTGTGGAGTCACAGCCTGGAGTTCCTGAAGGCCAAGAGCAGCCTGTCCATTATCCCTGTGCAGGGCTCTCCAGCTGCACTGAGGAGTGTGGAAGGGAACGGGAATGCTGCCTCCATCCTCCATCCTCCTTCTCTTCCCTTGGCGTCGTCCCACGACAACATCTTTGGATAATCTTCCTCCCTTCCCTTTCATTTTTGACAGTTCAGAAATCTCCGTGGTTCTTTCTTTTTTTTTTTTTTTTTTTTTTTTTCTAAAAAAAAAAAAAAAAAAAAAAAAAAAAAAAAAAAAAAAAAAAGCAAATGCATCCAAAAACTAAAAAGCAAAGCCTCCCTTCGTCCTCCGGCGCGGGCGCTGCTGCGGGAGGCGGCGCCGCCCTGTCCTGGCGTTCCCTGGGGCCGGGCGCGGCCGCAGTTAGGACGGAGGTTTGGTGGTGTCGCCGAGCAGGGAAGGGTTCCCGTTCTCCTGCTTGGGGGAGCCGCGGCTGGCCGGGACGGCGCTGCCGAAGGGCGAGGCCACGCTGCCGGTGGAGGCCGGGCGGAGCTCGCCCGGGGCCACCTCCCGCTCCGGGGGCCGCAGCCCCGGCGGCTGCAGCGGCAGCGCCAGCGGGAAGCCGGCCATGTACAGCACCCGGCCCAGCCTCTTGGCCACCTGCGGGAAAACCGGGACAACAGCTGTGGGATGGATGAAGGCAGGACAACACCCCGGGACCGGCGGGGGTTTGTGCAGAACACCAGGAGCTGCTGACAGGAGAGGTTCTCCTGAGCAGCCCCATCCCTGCAAGTGTTCAAAGCCAGCCTGGACACAGCTGGGAGCGCCCTGGGATAGAGGGAAGGGTCCCTGCCCATGGCAGGGGGTGGCACTGGATGGGCTTTAAGGTCCCATCCACCCCAAACTGTTCTGTGGAACAAAACTGGAATGAGCAATCCCGCTCCAATGCACCTGAAAACCAGACCAGGGAAGGTTTCCTCTCTTTTCCTCAAGGATTTGGTTCCGAGGTCCTGCTCCTGTTTTCCTGCCAGAGCCCCCAGGTCTGCCCTGGCTCCCCCTGCCCCGGCTCCAGGCGTGCTGGGACACCCCAGGTGAGGGGAGCCGGCTCATTCCTGCCCCTTTTATCCATGGACACTCCCCCAGGACTCTGCTCTCCCTGTGCTGCTGGCACAGCACTGCCCGGCCTCTTCGGAACAGCAGGAATTGCCCTTGAAAAGGCCAAGGCAGGCAGGGAGAATAAAACTCCTGCTGGAAGGAGCCTGAACCCCTCTCCTGCAGCAGCTCCTGCCTCCCAGCACGGGCCAAAGGCCCCACAGCCTCCCAGCACCTCCACAGCTGCTTCCCATTTCAGCTTAAACAAAACCAGGGGCTGCTGCTGGACCCAGACAAGTGGGACATTATTCAGGGAGCAGCATCAGGGCTCTGCTCCCCCCCATCCAACCCCGGCCCTGCCTTGTTACAGAACTTGAAACACTATTGATTAAATGGAAGGAATTTTTCACGTTCCAGCCCCTATCTCGCATTCCCCCCAGCCCAAGCCCCATCTCTGAGCTGTTCAGGGCTCTCTTGTTTTTTAAGGAACATAAGAGTTTTATTTCCTCCTGAATTGACCCACGGGGAACAATTGCCCACAGAACCTTTTTATGAGCCCCCTCATAAACAGCGAGGGCTGCAGGGAAAGCAGTAAAGCCGCTCTCATTGTTCCAGCCCAGCACAGGCAGCGTGGCTCTGGGGACCTGTGCCAGAGCTGTCCCCGTGGGCCCAGCGAGTGCAGTGACAGCCACAGCCCCACCCAGGACAATTCCCGAGGGGACCCAGCACGGCCTGGCTCTTACACGTGTCAGGAGAGACCTGGAGCACTCGGTGGGGAAAGAATCCAGCAGGGATATTCTGGGTTTGAGTCCCACTGAGGGGAAGGAGTGGAACTGCTGTGGATGGAACCTTGTAAGAGCTTCCCACTGCATCCCTGTTATTCCTCCCACCACTCATCCTGGACTGTTCATTTCTGCCCCTGGGTACTGAATTCTGTCAGTGGTTTCTCCCTGACACAGCTGTGACAGGTTTCAGGTGAGGCTATGGAACATTTTCAAGGACAGATGGAGCAGTCTTGAAACAGAAATGCAACTAAATTATTGCTTAATAAATGATATTCTATCAACCACGTTTCTGGACAGCCCCAGGGGCAGCTTTAAATGGTGTCACTTGTTGTAAGAGAGGAGATTTTCCTACCTGTGACCTGATCTTCAGGGCAGGTCCCAGCTTCAGCCCCATGTTGTTCAGCAAGTGCTCTTCTGTCAGGAGGGGCAGGGTCTCCCCGTCGATGGCCTGCTCTCGGAATACCTGAGGGGACAGTCCCAGGCCACCTCAGTGACACACCTGAGCCACCTGTGCTGCCTGCCACAGCAGGGCACCGTGGAAAAGGCCAACCCAAAAATCCTCAGCCCGTATTTATCCAGCAGGGCTGTTTCCAGCCCTGGATCCACAGCCTGGAGCCGTCCCTTTGGGGAGTGGCTGCTGGAGCCAAGGGGATTTTTACTGCTCTTTGACCCAGCACAGCTCAGTGCACCCATTCCCTTCCCCTCCTCTGCAGCCAGCACGGCCAGGAGCCAAAACCCTCCCTGAAACACTGCACAAGAAGCCAGAATTGGGAACAGCATCCCCTGGGTGTCCCCCAGCTCTAGAGCTGAACCCAGGCCAGGCCAGGGCAACTTCTACTTGTGCTGAAGTGCCCTGGTTTGCCTGAGCTGTGGTTCTGGGATCAGCATTCCAGGGAAGCCTGCAG